>NC_061858.1:11980751-12043251 GCF_019202785.1 Penaeus chinensis
TATATGTATATATACATATATATGTGTGTGTGTAATTATGTATGTATATATTTACATATAAATATATATTCATTCATTTGATATTTACGAAGTTTTAGCTTCGCCTGGGCCTTCTATACGTATAGCCCGGCCTGTGTCAGCTATTTATGGCTGTCTCATTTTAGTCCGTGACACTTGATGCTTACCGTGGTGGCGGGATTGCCAGCAGGCGCTCCTGCCGCCATGGTATAAGCATGCGGCATAATCTCTTTACTGCCCCTTCGGCTGTTGTGGGGGGTTCCTGTCTTAGAAATTATGTGCGCTTACAACTCTGTAAGTAATGTACCAAGGTGGCGTTTGGCACGCCACAATGCATGCAACACCCCCTGTATAGTCCATTGTCTCTATGATCTGCCATGCGCAATGGTAACCTAGTCTGATTTTGTGAAGAATGACTTCGGTTGTTTCAAAGAGTGCCAGTGGCCTCTGGCCGAGGAGAAGGATCTCGTTTCCTCTCTGTAAAGCTGCAGGAGGAAGGCATAAGCTTTAGCATTGCACTTCTGCCTCAAGATTTTTCGGCTTGGATGTATGATCATGGGTTTCGGGGCATACTCCTGCTAGTGTCAGCTAGTCTGTCAGCAAGCTCGTTCCCTCTGATGCCTATGTGGCTGGGGACCCAATTGATGATTATTCTTCTACCCTGAGCAAGAATCCTCTGTGCTATGGTAAGCACAGTGGTCAGGAGGTAGATGTGGGTGAGCCGATATGTAGACAGTCATTGGCTGCCCTGGAGTCTGTATGTATGACCACGTGTCCTTCCCTCAAGGACGCATAGGCTAGGGCCTCCATGATCGCAACTGCCTCTGCCTGTAGCGAGGAGGCGTTGTCTGTTACCCTCATGTGGCATCCGTTGCTGCAAAGCCGGAGCTTGCAGTGTGGCTTAAGAGATCGACTGATCCATCCGTGAAGTCAGTTTAGTACTATTCTCTCGGCCGTCTTGGCCAGATGTCGGGGAGAGATGGAGCTGTACGTCCCTGGCTCCTTTAGTTTTGGGATGGGAACTATGGTAACCTTCTCCTAGCTCTGGGGTAGAGATGAGTTTCCCAGGACTTGATGAGTTGCAAGAATGCAAACTCACCTAGTCCTAGATGGGAAATGATGGTATATGATATGCCATCAGATTCCAAGGCTGAACGAGAATTGATTTTATAGGTTTTTCTTAGTTCCCTCAGAGAAAAGATGACAACTGTGTTGTCGGGTTCAGCTGCCCATTCTCTGACATGAGCAAGTCTGGTTGGTTGTAGGTGTTCTTGGTTTGCCTTCAGTTCGGCTGGCAGACTGTTGATGCTTGCACCTGTTCTTGCATAGAACTGATGCACCAGTCTGTTTGCCTTTGATTGAGGGTCGTGGTGTGTGCACCTCGGGGCTGAGCGGCTAGTAGCTCACCTGACTCATTGCCACAGCTCTGTAAATGTGGTTTGGTGGTCAAAGGACTCACACCATTCCAGCCACTTTACCTGCCTAACTCTTTGGGCAGTGTCCTTGGCATCCCTGACAGGCCGAGTTTTAGGTATGGTCTGTAAAGCTGCTTGATTTGTGGCACTTATAAGTCTGGCTTCAACCACTTCCACATTTTCGCTCTGTGGGGGTTCATTGCATCTAAGACAGTGGGCCAAGGCGTTTTGAAATGCCTGCCATTTGGCGTTGTTTGTTTTCCATCTTGGCATTTGGGTTGGGCCAGTATCAATGAGGGTAGTGACAGTGCCATAGTGTTCACTTGAGACAGTCTCATTGATGCACCAACTGATTCTCTCCACCAGATTCGCAGTGGCCAAGGTGAAGTCTAGGACCCCTCCTCTGATTTGCATTGGCTCTTGGATATTGAGAAGAGTGATCTCAGGGAATGTCTCAAGCACATTGGCTATGTGATAGCCTGCTGCATCTGGTGCTCTGCAGGGAGCCAGAATGGGATGGTGTGCATTAAAGTCTCTCCCTATGATCACTTGGTCTTGTGCTGCAGTAGCACAGACCTGTCTGATGTCTAAGCTCCTACAAAGTGGCCTGCTGTACAAAATTGTACAGCTTGAGGGGGCTTGCTTCAACCAGGAGGATCAAGCCTTTTTGCCAGCTGTGCTTGGCAGCTTGAAGACATGAGATCCTAAGAAGCGAACAGACGCCCTCACTGGTTGAGGGATCTTCATCTGTTTTTGGCCTTTTTGTCAGGCTATCCATGGGTCTACTGGGAGGTGGAGAGCATTTGGTAGCTCTGACTTTTGTTAGTTTGACTTTTTGTATTTGAGGCTTTGTCTGTGTGTTATTCTTTTTCTTTGCTGCCTCTACCTGAGTAAGGTCAGCCTGTTCTGGCACTGGTTGCATAGATTCAGCCTGGTTTGGCTCTGCCTATGAGAGCATGGCCACGGTTGGAGTAGGGAGGGGAGTCTCATCCTGATTTTTCGCTGCATCTCCAATGCTCCTACCAGTTGGTAGACATTGTCAAAGCGTTTAGGTTTGAAGGGAACCTTAAACTGTGAGAAACACCTAGGGGGTCCAGACTCTTCTTCAGTCTTTCTCCTGCCTAGGTCGCTTCGGAACGCCCTCTCGGCGTGGATTTTGGGCTTTGGTCATGGGAGCAGAAGCTGTTTTGGCTGGTTCAGCTTGTGCTCCCATCTCAATCAGGGAGGACGTCTGAGGGGAACTCAGAGGTCTCCCTGACTTAGATGCAGGCCTGGAGAGGCCAGTACGAGAGTCCATCTGCCGGACAATTTCATGGACAGACATTTTCTTTGGCAGATTGGTTCTCAGGCTTGTCCATTTTAGCAGTAGGTGTGACAGAGTCACCCTGTGCTTTGGATTTTCTTTTGCCACTGGAAGACACCTCAAAGTGGCTGCTATGATCTGGGCCTTGCACGGTTCATCAACAACTATCTCTTTCTTTGAAGATTTTTGAGGTTTACCATGTAACAGGCAGTTGTTTCTTCCTCTCACGCCCCCATCCACCAAGGAGCCCAACAAGGGGAAGCTGTATGATAGAACCAATGTCTAACAGCCCCAGGGGTGGTGAGAGGATATACATAATCAACAGCCATTGTAACGACACTCACGGAACAGTGTGAGTGCCAACGGCTGCAAGATTACTTGACCCTAGCCTCTCGAAGGAGACCAGCCGATTGACCTGACCGGGCCAGAATCAGGCCACCGATCTTGCTGGAATAAGGGACCAAAGAGGCGTGTTGCTAGCCACACTGTAGGTGCCCTTCCACCTACAGCATCATTGTTTGGAACCCTTTGCTTATCCCTCTGAAACAGCCACCCAAAGGCTGTTTCACCTCAGTGAAGGAGGTGAGGTTCTGCAACCTTTTCAAGGCGGTTTTTTTTTTTTTTTTTTTCTGAAACAGCCACCCGAGGCTGTTTCACTTCAGTGAGGGAGTAGAGGTACATCACCTTTCCAAGGCGGTTCCAGTGACAGGACTGATATATATATATATGTATATATATATTTGTATATATATTACCCCTGTGAACCAACATAGTAGCATATAGGTGTGTGTACTGTATATATATGCAGCATATATCTATAACTGTGTCGGCATATATATAGATCTGTATCTATCACACACGTGCATGCACACGCAAGGCATATCAAGGTCTCGTCATGTCTCTTTTGCGCCGAGGCACAGGGGTTTGCACGGGAGAAACCGGGCCCCAACTAAGAAAATGGGATTCAGTATTCGTAACCTTTTTAAGAACAAAATAATAAATTATGGCTATTAGGTATACAGTATGGTGCAAGTCACTTTTGTTTGTAAGTGTGAAAGTGTATCTTTGGTTTATTAAACTATTTAATTTATGTAGAGAAAAATTATTCAAAGTCAAGACTTATTCACTATATTGGCGATTAACTGTATGTATGCATCCACCTTTTTATATTGATATATATCATTTGTTTATTTCCCAAATACTTCTATAGGACAAAGAAAATTCTTGAGTTTAAATTCTATTACTCACGTAGCTAAGGCATTACTTAAAACTACATTTTAACTCTAATTTACGCTTTCCTTAATTTATAATCAGTGTGGATTGGCGATAAGTTCCGACTGGTGGCGCGAGTGTAAGTTATTTAAGAAACAAAGTAACAAAACATTTGGTCTTGCACACACACATACACACACAAACGTCTGAGTGATGAATGTACGAATATTAGAATAGTTCCCAAACGACTTACAATTTTGCTGGCGTAAATGAGTCAGCAGGATGAAGAATGTTTCTGTATGATTAAAGATTTTCTATATGACATAATAAATGATAAAAGGACAAAATCTGCCTGTGTCGGAAGGGCTTCTACAAGTCACACACTCTCGGGCGTGATCCCACTACTGCTTGACACGGGTGCTTTTGGCTGCTGGGTTTCTCCCCTGGCCCGGTTCACACCTTAATCAACCTGGACGCCCTCGGCTCCCCAAGGGTGGCCATATTGATGCCAAGCTTAGTGCGGACACCCAATCAACATGGGTGATCCCGCAGCAGTGATCCCTACCGCAAGCCATCCTTTAGTCCAAGCCACCGAGTCGCCGGTTTACAGAGCCTCGCCACAGACCCCAGCTATGTTGCAGAATCACTCGTAAAATAACAGAAAGAAAAACACTCACACGCACACATATAGAAGCGATATGATAATTGATAGTGGTCAAGAAACGATCTTCAAGCCTTAATAATTAAAATATATTTTCAGTTCATAAATAATAATTTTTTAAATCATGATTATTAATAGACAAGTAATTTTGTACTTTAAATGTTTATTTGGTTCGCTAGAGTTGAATAATGAAGTTAATTGGCTTTAGCAGTCGAAACATTACTTGAGATTAAATAAATCGTAATCTGCGCTGTTAGCCTAACATGAAAACTTAAAACTTTTGTAATGGTGAAACAGAAAATGGAACGCCAAACTTTATCCAGCATTATATTTAGCAGAGGTTAAGCTGTTTATTTATTGCTAGCAGTAATAACCACAGTTCCTCCCCTTCCACTTTAAGATTTGTACAACTGAGATGTTTTAGTAACTACTTCAAGGGCGTGAACCACATCCTAGTAACATACAAGTATCTTGGTCCACACATAATCTTGAAAATGAATGATATTTATATCATAGTATATATAAGGGAAAATGAAAAAGAATACACACTGTATTCTGTTATGTACTTAAGAGTGATGAATATTTACAGTTTCCGATTTTTTGTTTTATAGATTAACGATTAGTTTTTGAGTGGAATAGGCTATGCTGCAAATGAGCTAGTTTTGCAAATTTAATTTTATCTAAAGTTAATTTCTAAACTTACTGTCAGCCTTTAGATTATAACAAAAGCTAGCAACGTATTGTGTTACATGCACAGAAGACTGAAGTTGTAATAGAAAGATAAAAAAATTATGTTGAAAATCCTCCGCTGAATCCGAACTAGGAACCAACGGAATCAATATTTATGTATGTATGTATGTATATATATCCACATACATACATACATATGTATGTATGCATATGTGTATATATATACATACATAAATATTGATCCCTGGACAATAATGAATGCGAAAAGGGAATCGGCAGTATCAATTATAATATTGATAATAAATCCGAAGTAGCTGTATACAAAAGCATGCAGTACAATGTATCCCTGAGTTTGTGTATCCATCTTTCCAAGCAAATTTGTGAATCAAGAGGTGTTGGAATAGCAACGTAAGCCCTATCGTTTTCGTTGGTTCCTAGTCCGGATTCAGCGCAGGATTTTCAACATTATTTTTTTTCTTTCTGTTACAACTTCAGTCTTCTGTGCATGTAACACAATACTTTGCTAGCTTTTGTTATAATCTAAAGGCTGACAGTAAGTTTAGAAATAAACTGAATACCCCTTACCGTCTGTTCCAGATATTAGTCCATTTTATTAGTACTTACATATACTAAAATTGGAACGAAACAGAGATGATTAGCATGGCCCCTGCGCAAGGATGACACGCAAAATCGTGACGCGTTTCACATTTTTAATCGCATCTAACCATTTTATTAGAACAAAAAGTCTGAACTTGGATACATAAGCATTACTAGGCAACATTTAATTGTTTTAAACTTTCTTCAGGCAAAACGCGGAAGTGGCGAGCGTTCGAATCCAGGCACAGCGCAGATTTTCATATATATTTTTATTTGGTGTTAAAACTGTAATTAATTCCATATAGGTAAATGAATGGTTGGTGAGCGAAATTTGTGCAAGTCGTATAAGAGACATTTTCGGAATTCCGGCAAAACGCGGAAGTGGCGAGCGTTCGAATCCAGGTGCAGCGCAGATTTTCATATATATATATATATATATATATTATGTGTTAAAACTGTAATTAATTCTCATCAATAATTCAATACCTTAAAGTGTCATGCAATACATAGGTAAATGAATGGTTGCCGAACTTTTAAATTGAGCGAAATTGGTGTAGGCCGTTTAAGAGGCATTTTCGGACTTTTTTTTTTCTTGGGACTAACAATAATAATCTGACAACTAGATAGCCATAACTGAAGACAAATTATTTGTCAAACGGAGAGCACTCAATGAATATTTATATATATATATATTTAATGTAATATGTACTGATAGATTAGTGATTGTGCGCATGATCAACATCGTATAACAAGTAAGCATTGCGTGTTATAAGAGATTGGATATGTAGTGGGGATTGGATTTTTTTCAGAAAGTATGCTCTGCTTCTAGAAAAACTAGAGTATGTGCATATTACCTAAGCATTGCATATATGTATTTGAATTCCCTGGCTTTCAATCTCTATGGCAGCTTTAAGTGCTAAAGGAATAGAGGTTCGATTTTGTTGGGGCGTAAACGAAAGTCTTAGGTACTTGTTTCTTATACGAGGTACGAACTTTAGACATTTCTACCAGGTATATCGGCCATCACCCTTCTCTCAATACCCACTTCGCCTTCCCTGGAATGCAGAACGTCGCACAAATGAAAATTGTTTTATTTAAAGTCATAGCATGCACGCTTTATAAATCTAAAAGACATGCACTCTGCCTTAAGATATTAGCATGTCCACTCGTTCATTACAATATAAATTTAAATGATGTAAAGCGCAAAATATGCAATCATTGTTTATAAGTTTGAAGATGATTTTTTTCCAATGTAAATAGGTATTCATGCCAGGGAATTCGATAAGTAATGCAAATAAGTGTCCATGTAATAATAATACACAAAGTGAACAAAAAGGACTATGTCTGCCTGTGTTGGCAGGGCTACAACGAGCCACACACTCTCGGGCGTGATCCCACTACTGCTCGACACGGGTGCTTTTGGCTGCTGGGTTTCCCCCCTGGCCCGGTTCACACCTCCTTAGTCAACCTGGACGCCCTTGGCTCCCCAAGGGTGGCCATATTGATGCCAAGCTTAGTGCGGACACCCAATCAACATGGGTGATCACGCAGCAGTACTCCCTTCCTCAAGCCATCCTCTAGTCCAAGCTACCGAGTCGCCGGTTTACAGAGCCTCGCCACAGACCCCAGCTCTTGACTATGTGTTTGGAACGAGTTATAAATTTTACATTGCAGATATCGTTTTTGTATGCATAAAATTAGTCCCGCTTGGTTATATGTAGCATTTATACAAACAATCATTCATACAAACACAAAACTCTCTTTGTATGCATGTACGAGGTATATTAGTACATTTATGGGCAGGTAGGTAGACAGGGAGGTGTACACGTTTGTTGGTAGGTACATAGACATACATATAAGTAAATATGTAGATGTAGATATAGTTTTTGATACAGCATCGCTTCATCCGTCTACATATATGGAAATATATTACTATTTGGTAAGCGCAAAGACGTGGGGTTCGAACCTCCCTGCTACTTGGTATATTCTGTATAGTGTTGCATATATATCTACTTTATGTGAAAAACTTTCTGTCTTACTTCATTGCCAATAAGACTATACAAATGCGACAAGAGAAAATGTGCAAGGTGCCGCAAGTGCGACAGTACCTTGAGGGTATATGTGTTGTCCGATTGTGTCAAGGGGAGTGCTAACTTTCTCTCCTTCCTTATAACACAGTCGTGTATATAGTATAGCGGTATGTGCTTCCTCAGGAGAGCCACAACCTTCAGTGAAAGATATAGAATACACCTTTATTCAAAGATATCACTAATTAAGCGAACGTAATGATACTTATGGAAGTGCAAGTGTTTAATTTTGATATGTTCCAATGACGATTTAGTGTACTCGTCATTAGCACTTGACATTCAATTTACATATTTTGAGTAATAATTCGTAATGATGTATGCACACTAATTAACACTTTATGAATATTTTGTTAATCGCATTTATCCCTTCCTAATTCAGTATAAGGAGTCCCGTTTTCTCTGATAGCAAATAGCTATAAATTACAGTTTTGTTTCCTTTTAGTCGACACCAACAACATTCACGGTCCACTGCTTTTTTTTTTTTTTTTTTTTTTTTTTTTTTTAGTAATATATATTGACTTATATAGAAAGGGATCTAGAGGCGCACAATCGCCAAAGACTCAATTAGTAGGCCTATTCGACCTTAGTTTACCCTATTCCTTGAATTTTCCAGGATCTTAGAATTAGCATTATTTATGTTATTACCAATATCACCATTATCATAAACATTAACTTCACATTTTCATAACTATTGTAACGCTAATGAAAAATATTGATAGAAGTCAAATTTGTCAAATGTTGAATGAGGTAAATAGGTGAGGTCAGGTGAACCTAGAAATTCACTCTTTGGTGACGAATCACTAGTGGGGCTATCCATGTATAAAGAATTTTAAAAAAATGTGGACAGTGCATAGTTACAATTGGTTAATATATACCTATATATTATCTTCTTTTTTTTCCATTTTTATTGAGGGCTCGAACCTCCTTCCGTCAGATCCACCGACGGGGGGGGGGGGGGTCCTTTCCTTTCCTCCCACATCCCTCCCTAGTGACTCCGTGATTTACGGGCTATATAGAGAATTTGGCAAAAGTAAAGCCTAGGAATGTTAGGGAATGGAATATAGATACCATTTTATTCGAGCTTATCCCCAGATGACGTGACAAAATGCATGTATAGGCGAAGTCATGCATATATGGGGTGAAAATATGCCACGCAACACTTCAAACGTCGGGGCGCGAACTCTCGCCACTCGCATGCATCGGACCAAAAAAGTCCAAATTCGTTAATAACATGCTAAATACTACATTGGAGAGGGTATAAATATATTACAAGAACAATTAAATATATGCGGTCAAAAATGTGGAACGCTTCACGATTTTGCGTGTCATCCTTGCGCAGGGGCCATGCTAATCTTCTCTGTATCGTTCCAATTTTAGTATATGTACTGCCGAAGCAAGTACACCAAAATTAGCCGATCCTCTGAAACATATGATAAGGGGTATTCAGTTAATTAACAAACTGTTATTTTAAGCCTTTACCTTATAACAAAAGCTAGGGTATAGGTAAAGTTCTGACTAGCCGTCTTTAAACCGGAAAAAAATATATGCATGTGATAGAGCAAATAAATCTAAGAAACTTATCTTCTATGAACTTCCGTCGCAAATCAGAAATAACGAAGTTATTGGACACGCAAGTGTCACAGAGCCCCGAATGAAAAACTATCTCAATATTTTAAAAATCGCCATCCGATATCCTTTCCTACTTTATGTAAACAAAACAATGATACCGTTTTATTTTGGTTCATTTATTGTAATACTTTCATTTCGTAACTAGAAAAATTCCGCATAAACTTACATGAAGGTGATTTTCTTTCTACATTAAAATGTCTGACAATACACGAGTAATACCATCATAAAATCGAGTATTTACAGTAATTATGACATTTCTTACTCTGCGCAAATCGATGTGTCTGGTCCATATTACGGGCAAGAGGGAACTGAAGAATTGCGCGCGATTTTCAAAATCAACAACGTTACCGCATGAACAGCGCACGAAACCTTTTGAAACTTTTATTATATACCACATGCGCGTGACATTTGTCACGAGAGCCAATAGCATTACAGGAAATGCTATAAACCAATCACATGCCATCATTTGCGCCACACGTATGTATAGTGGGCAAGGAGAGCAAATATACCAATCTCTGCTCAAAATGGATCTCAGGTGTGTAGGTTGTGACCCACATTATTATAGAGTTATATCTGATTATTTTGAAAAAAATGATAACGCTATAGAGTTCCTGAGGGCACACGGTGTTTTGCCAAGAGCGGTAAGTTGCCCGCATTGCGATTTACCTTGCAAATATCGTGAAGATCGACATATGTGGTATTGTGGCAGATGGAAAAAAATAGCAAAGACAAAACGGCGTAAAAGTTGCGTTTTCTCGACCAGCGATTACAATGGCACGTTTCTGCAGGGGACACATCTCGAACCTTTTAAAGTAATTTTATTTGTGAATCATTGGCTACAAAAACATTGGGATCACGCACAAATTATTAAATGTATTGGCATTTCTAAGCCAACTAGCGTAGATTGGAGGAGTTTTTGTTCTGAAGTAACCGAATATTGGTTACAAAATCAAAATTCAATAGGAGGTGCTGGTGTAATAGTTGAGATCGACGAGACGCTGCTCGTGCGCCGTAAGTATAATAGGGGCAGACAGTTGAGCCAGGTGTGGGTCTTTGGGGGTATTGAGCGTGTAAGTAAAAAGAAATTCGTTGTGCCATTAGTTGGCACTGACCGCAGTGCAGACACGCTCATACCCCTTATTAAGAAATATATCAAACCAGACAGTGTGATATACAGTGATGGATGGGCTGCTTACCGGAACCTACAACATCATGGTTACAAACATCTGAGTATTAATCATTCTGAGAATTTTGTAGACCCAGACGACCCACAAATACACACACAAAACGTAGAAAGGTTATGGAGGGACCTAAAGGAATGGGTCAAGCGGCCAGGTATTAGGGCCGCTTACATCAACCAATACCTGGCCCGCTATTTATTTATAAAATCAAATCAAACATCTCTGATCCATTCCTTCTTTCTACAAGCGGCAGAGCTGTATCCGCCGCAAGGCGGAAAAGAGAGAAAGATCGACTCGCCTGCCCCAGTCCCTCTAGACCTTTCATCTTCAGAGAGCGAGTGAAATCCGGTAAGAGTTCACACTTACCTGATTGCTTGTATGCATATAGTCCAAACAAAAACGTAATACAAAACAAATACCATTTTTTCGCGCACCTAAAGACAAATTTCTTCTGAAATAGCGATAATAAATTAATAATGTGTGAAACAGATAAACAAGGACACCATGTATAACGACCAATTATTGACAACTTAGCGATTATGCGGTGTTACAGACTGAGAAATTCTAGCCAATGAAAACTTCAGGCAATGACGTCAGAGTTTTCTGACCAATCAAAAACAGTTTTTCGGAAAGCCCTGCCCTCGCCCATTGAAAACGTTCAGTGTGTATCTGTCCGGTGGCCAAGGAAGTGTAGGTGTGAAAAAAAAAAAAAATATAGAAGCCGGCAGAAATGTTTACAAATTGCGAAATACACGTATAACTGGAAATACACGTATAACTGGAAATATTGCTACGCCGAGGACGTGTTATTGTAAAGCTTAATAACGGAGACGGGACGATATAAGGTTAGTAAAATTTAAGTAACGTTTAACGAGAACCGGCGAAATCTACATAGTTATTGCACGAAGTACATTTCAAGTAATAAGCCAATTAATGTAATAAAAATGCATACTTTTAATAGGATAATAATACATGCATTATTAATACAAATTATTTACGATTTGGCTATTGCAACCGACCGCAGTGGGTGTCGTGGCCGCGCGCGACGAAATCAGGCTAAAGCTTTCATAATTCCGCGGGACGAGCAATAAGGCTTGGCTGCGAGGCCTGAAGCCTCGCCACGGCCTCCGAAGTATTTTCGGCTCAGGCAAAGGTCAATAAGTTCCATCTTACATTTTAAGACCAGTATAAGTATTGAACGGTTACCATATTTGACGACAATCATCACTAAAGTTTGCAAGGTGTGTTACAAAAATGTGTAAGTTTTTTGTTTGAGAATAAAATTCACGGAGACTGCGTGTGCCGTTGCGGCACGGTCTCCGTGCGCGACACGTAACTGTCAGTAGCGCTTTTTTTTGTTTCTTTGCTTTGTATTTATTATCGCAGTCAATCAAAATACCGTTGTTATTTGAGGAACTATTAATGAAGCTTGTGTATGAATTTGAAACGGTCATCTGGAAACTTTCGAAACGCATTTTCATATTAAAAAGTTGATTGTGCCAAAACATGGTTTGATTCATTTGTATTGTCCGTCAATCAGGCAAAAAATAATCCTGGATTTAACCGCCGAATTGTATACCGTAATTGCATACGTGAAACATGGCCACTGTCCCCGTAGAGTTTCAGCAAGCCCGATTTTAAGTTAATTTAGTGTTTTTCTTGTTTTTCTGTGTGTAAATCATGCTAATTACCCTCCCATAATACAGTGCGAAGCCGAATCTTACACATTTGATCAACTTTGCCGTCGGGGAATACAAGTTCCGCTACTCATCAACGAGTCAAATGCGACGGAAAGCAACAGCATAACAGCGTTAAACTACGAGGGGAGATTACACTCCAAAAAAAGTGGTTTCGAAAGTCGGAGGCTGGATGAAACTTAACATTTACCAAAGCTAGAAACGTATTGCGTCACATACACATTTGTAAGAGAAAGAAAAAAGATAATGTTGAAAATCCTCCGCTGAATCCGAACCAGGAACCAAAGAAAACGATAGGGCTAACGTTGCTATTCCAACACCTCTTCATTCACAAATTTGCTTGGAAATATGAACACACAGAAACTCAGGAATACATTGTAATGGATGGCTTTTATTTCACTAGATACGAGAGAAAAATACAACCACTAGAAGAAAAGTACAAGCACTAGAAGAGTTTTCTGAAATTTTGAAGTTGCCATGGTGATGGCTTTTAGTTTGGTTTTGTTACGAGATACGCACTAGACACATTAACCTATATCATAAAACTCCCAGGAATACCTGTATGTACTAAATTACCTCTTTTCAGAACCATAAATAGAATTCGATGATAATTTTTTGTTTTCCGTTTTACTGATGATGTATATTTATATATACGTGTACATGTATGTATCTATCAATCTATGTGCGCGTGCGTATATATGTTTATGTATATATGCATGTTTGTTTATATCTGTCACATATATATGTATGTATAAATGTACACATATAGCGAAAATGACACATGGAACAAGTGCCCAATCTTTTTATTGTTTCCATCAAATCATTATCATTATCCAACGATTTTCAATTTAAATATTTATTATGGACGCTGAAATCCGTTAATCAATGTTCCAGCAAGAGGTACTAGGTCTAACAAAACAAACAAGTTTTAAGTTAAGTTCAGTGGTGTTTACTTCAATTTCAGATCTGTGATTATTAGAAACTTAATATCAACCACATTTCGATATCCACAATGTCCTACTACCTTGGCGATCAGCAATATGTTACATAAACTTGGCCTATAAAATTCAACAAGTGCTCTGTAAAGCCATGTGTACATAAGCTCTATCAATGTGTCCCATGTGTATATGTATGCATATACATGTGCATACATATACATGTATGCATATATATGTGTATACATATACACATATATACATGAAATTCACAGTTTTTTTATCATCAAAAAGAAATTCCGGGAACATTTGAAGTGGTCAGTAAGCGAACATTCGTCCCCAACATGCTCAGGGAAGATAATGCAGGCGATTCATTTATTTTTGATACGTACAAGACTGTTTAAAACGAAAGCAAATATAACACAATGCAATATATGCGATCAAAAATGTATATAGAAGTCCACATACACCTAGACATAAATATTGATGTATTGCCCGTATTGTTACTTTTATTTATTTATTCTTCGGTTCATGGTACTCGTGCATGAATGAGCTAACATGGTTAATAAATAAATCTTTTGTTTCTGTATGACAATAAAATTATAAAAAGGACTAAGTCTGCCTGTTTTGGACACGGGTGCTTTTGGCTGCTGAATTTCCCCCCTGTCCCGGTTCACACCTCCTTAGTCAACCTGGACGCCCTAAGCTCTCCAATGGTGGCCATATTGATGCCAAGGTTAGTGCGGACACCCAATCATCATGGGTGATCCCGCAGCAGTGATCCCCACCTCAAGCCATCCTCTAGTCCAAACTATCGAGTCGCCGGTTTACAGAGTCTCGCCACAGACCTCAGCTCTGACATTTGCGCTTAGAACGTTTTAAAAAAACTCAACACAACTATATATTATCAGATTAAGTAAGCTGCGACAGGTATCACAAAGTAATCATAAACACACGCACATGTATACACGTGTGTTCATGTGTGTGGTAAATTTGCTTCAGATCACTTGTTTATATGTTTAAGGAAACAAAGCGCAGCTAAATTTAGGGTTTAACCTGCCTAATTTCCTGGTGATCACCATATACGTAATCTTGCTCTCATTTTGTACAGCAAAGTCGATACTCTTGTCAAGCAGTATTTGCAACATCAGAAGTCACAGCTTTCAACAAATGACATAGAATGCACGTGCTATTCAAGGATTATCAGTGTAATGGTATGAACGGGAATGCATTGCAAACCTTGGATTTTCAGTACATTATATTCACTGGTGTATTGTTTTCTTGTTGCAAAGGAAATATTACTAAGCTGATTGATCATTGACAGAGACGAGAAGGACCGTGTAACTGAGAATCAATAATGAATGCGAAATTATAATTCACAATGAAATGTGATACCATGGAGTACGAATAACAAACATCGTGAATTCAGTGCCCTATATGTATGTGAAACTCAAATTTCGCTTTTTTTTTTTTTTTTTTTTTTTTTTTTTTTTAGTGGTTTGTTTTTGCATGTCTATATTTCTAGCGTATTATACATTCAGAAAAAAGTTACACATTACCTTGTGATAAAGTGCTTCAAGACTCAAATCTCCGAAGTTCACAATTTCCTCTCTTCCTCCGCATATTTCAGCTATTTCTGTGGAGTGGGGAAGCGGGTCGGCGAGCGAAACGAACTAAGATTTAGAAAAATTGGCTATTCTCGTGGCATTTTTAGGTTATGGCTAAACCTTTGTGTGAATAACTTATAATAAAAAAGTAAAAAATTGTGGTCCATGTGGGGTGGGGAGAACCAGACCTTGAAGGGAAGACAATTTGCCCCCCCCCCCCCCCCCCGCCCTGAGGGGGGGAAGCAAATTGCATTCCCCGCTCAGGCCCCCCAGTTGACACCATGCTCTTCCGCCTCTTTACCTACTCGGCGTTTTCCGAAATATAGTCATTGTAACTTTGGTAGAAGTTGATCCTATTAGAGACGGAATGTTATACCGTATAAAGTTAGTGCATACAATTTTACACCACCATTTAAACGCATGTGACCTACGGTATGCTTCGTGCGTCGGTCCAGAGAGTGCACTTTGGTTAAAATACTATTTACCTTATCGAGGATATACCTTTGAGGTATTATCATTGAAATAAATAAAACTAACGTTCAAAGCAAGTGCTTATGGGAGAGAGCTGCGAGGTTTTTGATTTCATGTTAACAGAATTTGTCATTTTATTGCAGTAATATTATACATCCGGAAATGTGTATCTATATATGTATATCTCTTCTGTGACTAATTTTATACCCTGTCTATAATTCTGGGAATAAACCAATATTTTTTCATCCGTGATTTAGCATTGGCATACATCAGTAAATAATATATTCTGATTATACGACTAAATAATCAACTTAGCCATCTGAACATACAGAATGAACGAAGGATGATAAACCTTCAAGTGATGGATCTCGGCCGCGATCCCACTGTGGCTCGGAAATTTATATATACATATATATATATATATGTGTGTGTGTGTGTGTGTGTGTGTGTGTGTGTGTGTGTGTGTGTGTGTGTGTGTGTGTGTGTGTGTGTGTATGTATGTGTGTGTGCGCGTTCGTGCATTAATATATACACATGGCAACATGGGAGACTAGACGACAAGTGGACAAAGCAGGTAAAAGATTCGGGATTAGCAGAAGGAGGACAAAGACAATGCTAACATGATAGACCAATGGAAAATGAAATTCGGGGACCTGAATTTGGAATTGACCGCAAGATAAGGTTAACTGAAAAAGATTGGGAGAAGCCTACGTCCTATGATGCAAAAGTACAGCGCCAATTATATTTATGTAACATTATATAAATATGCATAGGTATTTATAAATATGCATGTATTGTCATCATTAACCGTAAGTTATTTTTAATTGTATAGGAAATCTATTTTCAAAAAATGAATATAGTAAAGTTGACCGCATTTCAATAAACGATATTAGAAAGCATCTCGACATCATCTACACAGTTTATACAATGATTTTAAAATTTTAGGTTATAATTTTGTTCATTTGCTTGTCATTTCCGTGAATAACATAGTTATACATCAAATGTTTAATGCTAACATACAAGAAGTAAGTTTTCTAAGAGAATGTATATGAAGAAAACCAGTTAATGGGACACTATTTCATTTATTTACATACAAAAAATATCAAATTATACATATATTATAGTATATACATGTATTGTACATGAATATAATACAGCGTAATTACAATATGACGTAGCCGCCTACGAATACTTATACTAACACAGAATATGTAAGCATAAATTTCTTTGTTAAGCTTTATATTGCTAAAGGAAACTTCACTGTTATTCAATTAGAATTGTCTTTTTTATCTGGAGGAACAATTACGACATTGCCATTCTAATCATATTTCATATAATTCCAAAAAGTAGCCCAATACTATGTTTGACATCTTGACAATCCTTAAAGAAGTTTGATGAATAGCTTGTTTTGATATGATGTTCCTGCAAACAACTTGTTTCGTCAATATAGCTGCATTGCTAATGTGTTACAAAATTACCCCAAGCGGGCATTATGTCAAAAACTCTGATAGAGTTTACGCAATGTACACTCATATATATGAGAGAGTGAGTGCGCGCGCGTATGTATGTATGAAGGTACGTAAGTCCCAGATCTATATAAGTATTTATATAGATTTTGTATGTGTGTGTCTATGTGTTTAGATGTATAAAGCTATAAGTATATGTATTTTCTTTATATATGCTGTCTAGCTTACCTCATCTAGATAGATATATTTATTACTCGTGTCAAGGACGATATCAAGGGCCGGAGTCTGTGGCGAGGCTCTGTAAACCGGCGACTCGGTGGCTTGGACTAGAGGATGGCTTGAGGTGGGGATCACAGCTGCGGGAGTCCCCACCCATGTTGATTGGGTGTCCGCACTAAGCTTGGCATCAATATGGCCACCCTTAGGGAGCTAAGGGCGTCCAGGTTGACTAAGGAGGTGTGAACCGGGCCAGGGGGGAAACCCAGCAGCCAAAATCACCCGTGTCGAGCAGTAGTGGGATCACGCCCGAGAGTGTGTGGCTCGTAGTAGCCCTACCAACACCGGCAGACGTAGTCCTTTTGCCATTTCATGGAGATATAAGGATTCAGTTATCAGGTAATCTGTAACTACTATATTTATTTACTTCCACTAGTATCCCATCTTTCAATACTTTAGCAAGCAAAACAAAATCATTGTTCTCAGATCAGATGGGAGCCATGTAAGATTTATAACGAAAATAAATGAACTGCTGAGTTTTATGATGATCGTCAACGGGATAAGACAGTTATAAAGGTCATAAGATTCATAACGAAAATAAATGAAATGCTGAGTTTTATGATGATCGTCAACGGGATAAGACAGTTATAAAGGTCCTTAAAGTTGTTTCTTAAAGTTTGTTGATAAGTGTTTATGTTTCGGCAGTACACCCACTAGCTACTCCAAAATATGCAAGTGAGAAAATGTATTAATGAATGAAAACTACGAAATTATCGAATGGAATTTGTACATTTCTGTGATTGTTGAATTGACCTTACCCAATAAAAGGACTACGTCTGTCTGTGTTGGCAGAGCTACTACAAGGCACACACTCTCGGGCGTGACTCCCACTACTGTTCGACACGGGTGCTTTTGGCTGCTGGGTTTCTCCCCTGGCCCGGTTCACACCTCCTTAGTAGGTAAACCTGGACGCCCTTAGCTCCCCAAGGGTGGCCATATCGATGCCACGCTTAGTGCGGACACCCAATCAACATGGGTGAATCCGCAGCAGTGCTCCCTACCGCAAGCCATTCTCTAGTCCAAGCCATCGAGTCGCCGGTTTATAGAGCCTCGCCACAGACCCCAGTCCGTTATTATGTACTTAGAACAATTTATAAGTATGACATAAGAAAATACCGTCTTTATTTACATGAAGTAAATCATTCATATATACATACAAATACACACATAGAAAAGCGTGTACTTTCATATTCATATTTACACGCACACATATCTACCTATCTGTATACATCATGTACATATATATTAGTAGACATTAGACATACACACATATATGTATATATATGATGCAGATACATAACATAAATAAGTCTTATTTAGCTACGATTTTTTTTTTTTTTTTTTTTTTTTTTTTTTTTTTTTTTTTTTTTTTTTTTTTAGCTGATTGGAAATACGTTACATCCTTCTGTAGTTCCCCTTTTCTCTGTTGACACGCAAGTTGGCAATAAATTGTGACGGCAGAAAAAAAAAATATATATATATGAGGTACTGCAAGTGCGACATTGCCTTTGCAGCCTTTGCCCGTCCTTATCCTTTCGTACAATTCAGTCGCTACTTTGGTCAAGTGGTAAATTTTAGATATATATTCGCTGCTAATGACCTTAACTATTGACGCGGTAGATAATTTTAAATAATCCGTTAATTTCGTAAATATGGTAAGTGTCAGTCAATAACTGACATGGAATATATGAAATTTTCCAATCTATATCACATAGTTGAAATAAAACTCTAACGTAAAGAACCCGTTTACTCTGATAACTACTGCTCAAAGCGAAAACTTTATTACTGCACAGTGGTTTACTTCCACGCGGTTGAAGATATATATTCCCACCTTTCATCTTTATGATAAATTCGTGAAGGACCTTTAAAGTTCCCACACGTTGGGTCGCCCCCTCCCCCCTCCCTCCATCCCTCTCCTATCTTACCTACTCTAATGGCTATACATTTTAGTAAAAAAAAATCTTAATTAAAAAAGAAATGGCCTCCTTACCCATATCCAGCACCTGTTTTTTTTTTTGTGTTTTTTTTTTTTAGCGCTCATTTCCTATACTGGAGGAGAAAATTCATTTATATGCTTAACACTGGATGCGGTTGTTGATTATTTGAACACATTTATATGTGCGTGCTTATGAATGTATGAAAACAAGATTTTAGAACTACAGTAAACATATGGAATATAATATGTACCAAATGTAAGTGGAGATGGCATATGCATCCCATTGTTATTCGGAGCCTTTCATTCAGAATTCTCATTTTGTATGATTATAATGTATATTTTTTCTACACCTTGTTTTACTTGATCCTATGTGTCATAAAACGTTTGCTTTTATCACTATGGACATATATTCCCGGATCTTTTATTTAATCATATAACAGTTCTTCGTATATTAATCTATGCATTTGTCTTTCTATATTTACATATATGTACATATATTCATACGTGATATATATGTATGTGTGTGTGTGTCAATATTTATCTATCTGCCTATCTGCACGCGCACACACACAGACACAGACACACACACACACACACACACAAACAAATATGCACATATAAATATACAAATATATGAATATATATATATATAAATATAGACATACACTATATATGTATGAATATATACACACATACACACACACATGCATACGCACACATATACACGTATATGTATATGTATAAATATGTATAGATATATACATGTGTAAATATATTCACATATGTACATATATATCAAAAGTGTTCAATGAAAGGCTGAATTTTATAGATATGCTTTCATGTGGATAGTACGTATCTTACTGCATTGGCAACTGAACAGACATAAAGTACAGACGACATGAAAATTGATTGCCAAAAAGTTCAACTTTTCCCAAAAGTAAATAGTTAACGTATATGCCTCGGCAGTACATTTACAAAAATTGGAACGATACAGAGAAGATGACACGCAAACTCGTGAAGCGTTCCACATGTTTAATCGCATATACTTCACTATTCTCAGTTATATCTTTGTCAACAAAGTATAAATCGCGTTATTAAGTAAAGTACCCTCTCTGGCCCGATGCACGTGGGTAGCGAGCGTTTGCACTCCGATCTGGGCAGTGCATCAAATCTTTTAAGGATAATTTCCGACATTTTTACAATGCTTCTCTTGAAAACTGTTAGGTATTACTTCAGCATGTCGTATTACGCGGATGATAGGTAAGCGAGGATGGCACGCGGGCTGCCGCATGGAAGCAAAAGTGTATCGTATAGAAATAATGAGGAAATGTGATTGCTCATAATTTCACTTTAGCGAAAATGAACACATATATACATACATATGTGTGTATATGTGTGTATATATATATAAATATACATATATATATATATATATATATATATATATATATATATATGTAAGTACATGCACATATATACATATGCATACATAGATTTATTTTAACACACACACACACACACACACATATATACTCGTGTGTGTGTGTGTGTGTGTGTTTGTGTGTGTGTGTGTGTGTGTGCGTACGTGTAGGGAGGCCGATTTTGCGGTAGAGTGCAGACAGGGCGCGTCTGGCACGATGTGGTAATCTTGGTAGAGGTAAAGGTGCGATAGACTTCTCGTTGGCTTGAAGCGGTTTATTATAGAGAGAGTATGGTACAACGGACAGAGGTTCAGTCCGGTTAGCGAGCTGGAGGCTGTCTGACTGTCGCTCGCAGGCGACCTTCCTTTATACAGGTTGAACTAATAATTCATAAGGGTTGCGATGTACTAGGAAGTGTGGAGGAAAAGGAGTGATCGTGTAAACGGGGCGACGTCACGAGGCGGAAGGCCTGCGGATGTCGCATTCGCTGTCGTGTTGAGCGAAGGTTTCGTATGTAGGGATTAGTGTTACTGTAATAGATATGTGTTTTTTTTTAGGTTAATAGTGTTACGTGTATGGCAAAAGTAGGGTAAGGAAGGTGTCTGCTACGGGTAGTCTCAAGGACGTCCTTTAGGGTTATGGGTATAATGAGAAAACCTTAAGTTTACTTTAGTGGGCCTCTCTGTGAGAGATGTGGTGTGTATTGAGACGTGAAATGGGCCTTACAGTACGTGCATGCGTGTGTGTGTGTGTGTGTGTGTGTGTGAGTGAGTGTGTGTGTGTGTGTGTGTGTGTGTGTGTGTGTCTGTGTGTGTGTGTGCGTGCGTGCGTGTGTGTGTGTCAGTGTATGTGTGTGAGTGAGTGTGTGTGTGTGTATATATACATATATATATATATAATTTTTGTCGTTATTTTTTATTATTTACATTATTTTTTATTGGAAGTGGGTATGTTAGCAAGAGCAGTGGTTATACTCTGCGATCTGTTACAGCTGGTTTGTTTTGACAACTTATTGTGTTTTCAGAGTTGTCAATCGGCAGTGTTTGTTAATGTTTTAAAGGGCAATGTATGATTATCTAGAAGAAACCTTATACATTTTAAAATATTTTAACGGCTTGAATTTATTGTAAATTCATTCATGCTTGACACTCAGTAGAACCATTCGTATGAATTAACAACATAGTCACCCATATAATAACAGAACATAAATACGTTTTCTATTAATATATGCAAAAGAAAACGTTAAAAGGGGAAACTAATTTATTTCTATAGAAGTAACCTTTTTGTAAGGAGATCGATTAATACCAATATTTTTTTGAGTAAATACGAAAGTGAGAATATGAGTAAAAATAAGTGACGGAACAAATGTTTCTAAACTTCAATTAAACAATTAACATCCATTAGATAATGATGAGTATCCACAAATGATGATAATTAACTACATGGGTAGCTAAACGCGCACACACACACGCGCACACACACACACACACACACACACACACACACACACACACACACACACACACACACACACACACACACACACACACACACACACACACACACACACACACACACACACACACACACACACACACACACACACACACACACACACACATATATATACATAGTATAATTTTATATATGCAATTACATATATGATATAATTTTATATATGCAATTATATATATATATTTATATATATAATATAATTTTATATATGCAATTATATACATATATAATTAATGTATATATTTATATATATAATTACGTACATAAATACTTGTGTGTGCCTGTGTATACATGCATATGTATGTGTGTGTGTGTGTGTGTGTGTGTGTGTGTGTGTGTGTGTATTCGATATATATATATATATATATATATATATTATATATATTATATACATATGTATCATATATATATTATATATATATTATATATATATATATATGTATATATGTATATATATGTAATATATATATTCATCATGAATATGCATATATATATATATATATATATATATATATATATATTACATACATTTTATATATATATGTATATATATTAACATGAATATGTATATGTATATGTATATATATGTATGTGTATACATATGTGTGCGTGCATATGCATATACATATATATATATATATATATATATATATATATATATATATATATATGTATGTATGCATGTATGTGTATATACGTATATATACATAATATATATATTTACATATATGTTATATATATGTATATCATATATGTATATATTTCATATATTATATATATATATTTACCTGAATATGTGTGTATACACTTCTATATATGCAAATATATGTATATATGTGCATATACATACACACACATATATATATATATATATATATATATATATATATATATATATATATATATACACGCACATGTAGATGTGTGTGTGTATAGGCCTATATATAAGTATATATATGTATAAATATTTATATATATGTATGTATATATATACACATAAAATCATATGTGTGTGTGTGTATGTGCATGTGCATGTATACATATATATATATATATATATATATATATATATATGAACATAAATATTTATATATATGTATGTATATATATACACATAAAATCATATGTGTGTGTGTGTATGTGCATGTGCATGTATACATATATATATATATATATATATATATGAACATATATATGAACACATGTGTTCATATATATGTGTGTGTGCGCGCGTGTGTACATATATATATATATATATACACACATATGTTCATATACGTGTGTGTGTGCGCGAGCGTGCGTGTGTGTTTGTAACCCTGCAACACAGGTAGACTTATTCCTTTTATTCGTTCGTAGACAGTTTATCTGTTATCGACAAAAGAAAGAAAAATATCGCTATGGCGTTAAAAATTTACTTCGAGGCAATACATAAACTTCGAGTGTCTTTCCCGATCTCATTCCCTTTTCAGAGAGAAGGATGGGAAGGGATGGTTTATTCAATAATTACGTATCTTTTATTGTTTATTAATATATTTATACAACAGCGTAACTAGGGATCTATCTACTGGTGGGCAGCTGGTTATGCGGTGGGGGCAGAACACAAGCGGAGCTTATGGGTTTTATGCTGACGCTGAGGGATCTACCTATATCATACAGTCAGTGATATAACAAATTAAACAATCTATACATAAATTGAGCATTCAATGTACGAAATAGGATTTCAGCAGATACGTTACGGTTTCCACCAGCATCGCACTGTATATATCAACATATTAACCACAAAGAAATATACTGAAAATTGTTATTAGTTTTCAAGAGGGACAATGCACCAAGCCTTATTGTTAAGATCAGTGAAAGGCAAGTTTTATTACGTGAATTGATGTGAATAGCACGTATCGCATATAACTCATGTAACTCCAACTTTCGTTGACATTACATGTGTTGTTGTGTCTATGTGTGTGTGTCACCGGGAATTTCAAAATCTCCTAAAAGTTCCCAGTTTGTTGTACTTGCTTCGGCAGTACATATACTAAAATTGGAACGATACAGAGAAGATTAGCATGGCCCCTCGCAAGGATGACACGCAAAATCGTGAAGCGTTCCACATTTTTAATTGGATATGCTTCACTGTTCTTTCTTCAAAGTTAAATCCTTCTCTATAAAGTATATATCGTGTTATTTACCCTCTCCTGACAGATGCACATGGGTGGAGAGAGTTCGCGCTCCGACAAAGCGCTGTTGACACCTGGTACATTTTTCTGTCGCCGTGATTTATAGCCAAAGAATGCAGAAAGATATTTGCAAAGGTCTTTGCGCTTCAAGAATGACGTAATTTCACGCCAGTTTACTTATAGTTGATCGATGTTATCAAAAAAACTTTGATATATACTTTACGCAATACACCATATATATATTACATATATGCGTATATATGGTTAGTGAGTGCGCGCATGCATGTACGTGTGAACACGTATATAAATGTATGTGTGTGCCTATGCGTTTTGATGTATACAGTTATAAGTATATGTACACTATATAAGCTGACTACCTTACCTCATCTAAGTACATATTAAGTTTATTACTTGAGTCAAGCACAGACTCGGTGGCTTGGACTAGAGTATGGCTTGAGGTGGGGAGTACTGCTGCGGGATCACCCATGTTGATTGGGTGTCCGCACTAAGCTTGGCATCAATATGGTCACCCTTGGGGAGCCAAGGGCGTCCAGGTTGACTAAGGAGGTGTGAAACGGGTCAGGGGGGAAACCCAGCAGCCAAAAGCACCCGTGTCGAGCAGTAGTGGGATCACGCCCGAGAGTGTGTGGCTCGTAGTAGCCCTACCAACACAGGCAGTCTTAGTCCTTTTATCATTTCACGGAGATATAAACGATTCAGTAATCAGGTAATCTGAAACTAGTACATCTTTTTTTTCGCTTGTATTATATATTTCAATAATTTAGCAAGTAAAAAAAAAAAAAAAAAAAAAAAAAAATTGCTTAAATATTGCCACACTAATCTGAGTGTTCTTTAAAGTTCAATTAATGTTGCGCTAAAACACAGATATATATGTGTACTGCCGAAACGTACACACACCATATAACTCAGTCTTTCATTTATATTCGTAATAAATCTTGACATGACTCCCTTCTGAACTGAGAACATAATGGATTAGTTTCAGATTACTGAATCCTTTATATCTCCGTGAAATGGTAAAAGGACTAGGACTGCCTGTGTTGGTAGGGCTTCTACAAGCCACACACTCTCGGGCGTGATCCCACTACTGCTCGACACGGGTGCTTTTGGCTGCTGGGTTTCCCCCCCTGGCCCGTTTCACACTTCCTTAGTCAACCTGGACGCCCTTGGCTCCGCAAGGGTGACCATATTGATGCCAAGCTTAGTGCGGGCACTTAATCAATGTGGGTGATCCCGCAGCAGTAATCCCTATCGCAAACCATCCTATAGTCCAAGCCACCGAGTAGCCGGTTTACAGAGCCTCGCCACAGACTCCGGCCCTTGATATCGACCTTGACTCGAGTAATAAACTTAATATGTGCCTAGACGTAAACTAGTAAGCTTTTTTTCCTTGCTAAATTATTGAAATATGTAATACAAGTGGACGTAAAGTGATTAACATTTCAGTTTCATATTACCTGATTACTGAATCATTTATATCCGTGAAATGTTAAAAGGACTAAGTCTGCCTGTGTTGTTGGAGTTACTTCGAGCCCCACACTCTCGGGCTTGATCCCACTACTCGACACGGGTGCTTTTGGCTGCTGGGTTTCATATTCATATTTACACGCACACGCATCTACGTATCTATCTGTATTATATATAGTTTTGTGATACACACACAACGAATATATGTGTATATATGTATATATAATACATACATATTATTCAGCTATAAATTACAAGTTTAGATATGTGGAAAAACATGTATTTGTTATATATGGAAATATCATTTTTGCATTTCCCAAGTTGGAAGTAAATTGCGACGGCAAATAAATGCTTGAGGTGCCGTAAGTGCGACAGGGCCTTTGCAGCTTATGTTGCCCTTCCTTATCCTTTCGTTCAACACACTCGCTACTTTGGTTAAGTGGTATGTGTTTTTTCAAAAAGTGACATAATATCTGAAATTTGCCACTCTACAATGAATTGATAACTCACAAACTAAGGCGTTAATATACAGTTGGAAAGATCACGAATTTAACAGCCCATGTAAAGAACCCGTTTCCTCTGAAGACTGCTGCTTAAAGTGAACTCTGTAATTGCACAGTGATTTATTTTTAATGCAGTTGAAGATATTCATGCCCAATTTTCCTCTTCATGATAAATTCGTTAAGGACATTTAAAGTTCCCACACGTTAGGTCTGCCCCCCTCCCTCCATCCCTCTCATAACTCACCTTTCATTTTATAAATTTTAGTAATAAATAATCTTGATGTATTGCCCCTTGTCAAAACTGGAAACAAATTTAGATTTATTTATCTGTTCTTGTGTTTTGCTTGTTATTATGTTAAGATATAAGAAGCTGTTGCAAATGAATCGATGCATTAATTAATTAAAACACCTGTGCTTATTAAATAAATCTTATCTTCATAAAAAAGTTAACTCTTGGGCGTGAACCCACTTCTGCTCGGCACGGGTGCTTTTGGCTGCTGGGTCCCCCCCCCCCCCCCCCCCCCGGTTCAGTTCAAACCTTTTTAGTCAACCTGGACGCCCCTGGTTCCTCGAGAGTGACCAGAGATTAACAGAGCTTCGCCACAGACCCCAGATACTTTCCAAGTTGCTTGGAATATTTAAACTAGTTATCTAACAGTCATCGTTAACTTTCGTGGTTAATAATCGAAACATACATTGGTGCTCTATGACTATATCTATCGGCAATGCTCAAATCTCTGAACAAATAAAAATAGAAAGATAGATAAGATTAGAATTAAATTATGTTCATCAAAAGGGACGAATGAGAATTAAGCAACTTACAAAAGTAACTGTACCTAACGTATCTTTTCATTCGAAGTTTGCCTGAAAAATAAATCAAGAAATCTGAAATTGTGAATAACAGCAATATGGCTAATGACGCATTTTTTTTTTTTTTTTTTTTAAATGGCCTCCTAATCCCAAATTCAGCACGTGTTTTTTTTAGCTTTTATCTCATAGATTGGAAGAAGAAATTACAATCTAAACTTATGACTTTAGATAAATGGTTCATTCACCTTGTGTACTATTTCTTATTCCACCCCCCCCCCCCACACACACACAAACACACACACACGTACATATATACAAACAAATATACATACATATATGTGTGGGTATAAATATGTAAATACACACATATATATACATAAACACTTATATATGTGAGTATGTGTATACATATATATCAACAATCATGTAGACTTACTACCATTTTCAATGAAAGGCTGAATTTTATAAATATGGTTTAAAGTGAACAGTACGTATCTTTGGTATTGGCACCTAAACTAGGAGACATAAAGTACAGAAGCCATTAAATATGATCACCATTAAATTTTCCCATTAGTAAAATACTGACGTACTTGTTTCGGCAGTACATATACTAAAATTGGAACGATACAGAGAAGATTAGCATGGCCCCTGCGCAAGGATGACACGCAAAATCGTGAAGCGTTCCACATTTTTAATCGCATATACTTCACTGTTCTTGCTTCTGAGTTTTATTTTTGTCAAAAAATTATATAACGTGTTAATAAGTAAAGTACCCTCTCTGGCACGATGTACGTGGGTAGTGAGCGTAGACGAGGGCGACCGTTAAGAGCTACCGCGCGGAAAGTTAAAATATTAGTTTTGAGCCCTAAACCATCGAATACAAAACTTTACCCAATAAACCGATGTCATTCATTTATATGTTTGTTCATTTTATGGGACGCACAGTCACCCTAAACACAAGATGGCCCTATCTATGCACAAGTTGTGGCGATGATCGGCATTATTATGGCATTAAGAAGGCCAAATGAAGCGAATCGTGTATAATAACAAATACGTTCTTGGTTGAAGAGACGAGAGCAAGTGTATATTTCTGAGTCATTTTTTTTTAGGGGGAATATGACTCAAACAAACAGGCGAGCAACTAGTTATGAAATTAGAATAAGTACTAGATTTTTTTTTTTTTTTTTTGCCATAGTTTAATATTTACATATCTCGGCGCCCTTTTGCATAATAAAATGAGATGTGTTTTGCATCGATCGATTGGTTAAGTTCCAAGCAGATTTTCATACTTATGCAAGATCTTTTATATAAATGGATTGCAAATTACTAGGCAGTTAAAAGTTTCTAAGGATAAGTTTTATTACAATAATAAAACAAGCAAACTTCCAAGAACATAAAAACTATATATAAGTCATTTCCCCACTGCACTCCAACCGGAACCACTGTAATTTGATAATTAGGTAAATACTCTTGAATAATACGGTTAATTATATTATTACAAGTTGTTAGTGTTCCCATGATTACCCGGTGTCCCCCACCCAACACTAGGATACCTAATTCGTGTGTTAATGTGTCTTTTTTATATGACACCATGATATAAATACGTAAATATTATGCCGGATGTTTTATTGATCGTATCACAGTTATACTTGTATGACTTATCTATTTCTATATTTATGTACATATACCTATAGGCATATATGTGTGTGTGTGTGTACGTGCGTGTGTGTCTGTGAACACGCATATACACAGTATATATATATATACATTGTTACTATGCTCAATGAAAGGCTGCATTTTATAAAAATGAATTGATGTGGATAGCACCTATTTCATGTATCGGCAACTAAACTGGGCGACATAAAGTACGAAAAACAGCAAAAGTCACCGGCAAGAAGTTAAAAACTTCCAAAAATTTAGATATTGATGTACTTGCTTCGGCAGTACATATACTAAAATTGGAACGATACAGAGAAGATTAGCATGGCCCCTGCGCAAGGATGACACGCAAAATCGTGAAGCGTTCCACATTTTTAATCGTACATACTTCGCAATACTTGCTTCAGAGTTATAACTTTGTTAGTAAATTATATAGCGTATTATTAACTAAAGTGTCCTCTGGCCCGATGCACGCGGTAGCAAGCGTTCGCGCCCCGGCGTTCTAGACGTTTGGCAGGCTTCCTTTCCCATATATACACTACTTTTGAATGCAGTGCATCACACTAGTCTTAGGATAATTACATTTTTACAATGCCCCTCCTAAATTGTTAGGCATTACTTCCTGTCGTATTTCGCAGATGGTAACTTAAAACAGTGTATCGTATTTTTTTTTTTTTTTTTTTTTGCAGTCACTAAACACAAAACGTCCCCACCCACCCACAAGCTTTGGTAATGATCAACACTCATGGCTTATCGTACTTATTTTTTTTTTTTTTTAAATGTTTGTACATAAATTACAAATTCCTGGGTAGCTAAAAGATATTAGGAGTAGGTTTCATTACAACTACACAACGCATTCAAGCAAACTTCCATTGTGCAGTATTGAAATGATATATCAGTTAATGCCATGATTTCCCACGACACTTCAACCAAAAGCATTGCAAATGAATTAGGTAGATACCCTTGAATAACACGGTTATTTTATATAATTCCAAGTTGTGACTCCTGAGATGGAATGTCTCCTATGATTATCCGGTGCCCGTCACCCAACACCAAAATTCCCATTTTTTATGGATGGTTGTAATGTATTCAATTTCTGTACACCTTGTTTTATTTGACGCTATGAGTTATAGAAATATATCTTTTATACATATATATCTTTATATTTATAAATATATGTATATATATATACATATATAAATATATATATACATATACATATATCCATACATAGAGCGAAAGGGTTTTATAGTACGCAGCCAGCCAGATGTGACTCCTGAGGTGGAATATATTAGGTGCCCCTCAGCATTCATGGTTGTAATGTATTTGATTTGAAGATTTGATACTATGAGTTATAAAGGAGAAAGAAAAAGAAAACTTTGGTTTTATCGCCAAGAACATATTTTCCAGGATATTTTACTCGGGCATGCAACAGTTAGGCGTATATAAATCTCTTTATCAACTGATATTCGGGGGTCTGAGGAACTAAAGGGGGGAGGAGTGGGAGGAATCCTTAGTTTAAGGAAGGGAAGAAAAGCTAAGGGTAGCTAGCTACCTGAAGATTAAAGAAGTATAAGATAAAAAGGAGGGGGGCGATACCCCTTGCATGGTTTTTATGTTTTGGTTGCAACTGGTCGGGAGTGTGGTTCATTTATCGTGAATGGAGCCAGGCTGGATGGAGGAGACACCTTTATTTGTTAAAACATTTTATTGATTAAAAGTCTAAAAGCGTGAAAAAAAAAAAAAAAAAAAAAAAAAAAAAAAAAAAAAAAAATCAATGTCATGTACCATTTGACCCTATCATCCCTTCGTACCCTATCGTACTGTTGTTGACACAGCTACTCATTCATTCATATGTCAACATAGGGATAAATGGTAAGGAGAAAAGTAAACATGGGAACAAATGAGTGAGGAAGGTTGAGCACGGTAACAAGAGAGTTGGAAAGTAAGTGAGGAAGAATGATGATGGAAAGGAACAAAGGAATATGGAAAAAAAAAAAAAAAAAAAAAAAAAAAAAAAATTGAAGTGAAATGAAGTGATGAGAAAAAAGTAATGAGGAAAGCTGAGGGTAAGCAAGAAAGGCGTGAAAAATAGAGATAATGGTAAGTAGCGCAAGTAAAGTAAAGATTTACCACAAGTTTTTTTTTTTTTTTTTTTTTTTTTTTTTTTTTTTTTTTTTTTTTTTTCGCCTGCCAGGGATTATCATAGCAGGTGTGATCCCGCTATGATAGCCTGTTGCAGGTGAGACCCTCGCCTGCCTCCCTTCCAGCTCCTAGGAGCTGAGAGCGAGGTTCAGTGGGTCACTCTTTTGTTTAATTAAAACAGGAATGTGGTAAAAAGAACATATGATTATAACAAGAACAATAAACGAGAACGCTCTTTTACCACAGGTGTGGTAAAAGAGCATGAATATTAACAATAACAAGAAATTTAACTACCACAAGTTTTTTTTTTTTTTTTTTTTTTTTTTTTTTTTTTTTTTTTCTCGCCTACCAGGAATTATCATAGCAGGTGTGATCCCGCTATGATAGCCTGTTGCAGGTGAGACCCTCGTCTGCCTCCCTTCCAGCTCCTAGGAGCTGAGAGCGAGGTTCAGTGGGTCACTCTTTTGTTTATTTGAACGAGAATTATGGTAATAAGAAGATGAATGTACACAAATGTGGTAACAAAAAAGCATGAATATCAATAAGAACAAGAAACATACATATACATTTTTTTTTTTTTTTTTTTTTTTTTTTTTTTTTTTTTTTTTTTTGCCTACCAGGGATTATCATAGCAGGTGTGATCCCGCTATGATAGCCTGTTGCAGGTGAGACCCTCGCCTGCCTCCCTTCCAGCTCCTAGAAGCTGAGAGCGAGGTTCAGTGGGTCACTCTTTTGTTTATTTGAACGAGAATTATGGTAATAAGAAGATGAATGTACACAAATGTGGTAACAAAAAGCATGAATATCAATAAGAACAAGAAACATACATATACATTTTTTTTTTTTTCTCGCCTGCCAGGGATTATCATAGCAGGTGTGATCCCGCTATGATAGCCTGTTGCAGGTGAGACCCTCGTCTGCCTCCCTTCCAGCTCCTAGGAGCTGAGAGTGAGGTTCAGTGGGTCACTCTTTTGTTTATTTAAACGAGAATTGTGGTTAAGCATGAATGTAAACAGGTGTGGTAAAAGAGCATGAATATAAACAATAACAAGAAATTAAACTACCACAAGTTTATTTATTTATTTTTTTTTTTTTTTTTTTTTTTTTTTTTTTTTTTTTTTTTTTTTCGCCGGCCAGGGATTATCATAGCAGGTATGATCCCGCTATGATAGCCTGTTGCAGGTGAGACCCTCGTCTGCCTCCCTTCCAGCTCCTAGGAGCTGAGAGTGAGGTTCAGTGGGTCACTCTTTTGTTTAATTTAAACGAGAATTGTGGTAAACAGAACATATGGTTATAACAAACAAAAACATTGGAAGATATTATAAACATTAAACAGTTGATGTGTGTCCAACGCATAAATCGTTAAGGTTGTGGGAGAATGTGGTAGTGTGTGATGTGATGACATGATGCAGTGGTGTGATGTGGTGTTATATGATGTGATAACATGATGTAATGATGTGATGGGGTGATGATGTGAATGTGAGGCGTGAAGTCTTTTGTTGCGCATAAGCTGCGGAGGGCGGTAAAGGTGATGGTATGGTCTTGGCATTGCAGTGATTTTTTCGCGTGGAAATCATCCTCCGGACCGAGCACAGCATAAACAAAAAACAAACAAACACAACACAAGCTGTGAGCGGTCAGGAGGCTTTTTCCTCGCCTAAGTGGTTTATGCGTTGGCTTATAAGAAAAGGAAATATGAAATGAAATTGTTTACATACAAAAAATATCAAGAAACATATATAAATGAGAGCTTTCTGTGGGGGTGGGAAACATCCTTCGACCTGCGCGCACGTATGCGTGCAGATCGGAGGCCTTTCCCCCCAACAAAACATTTAGCTCGCGTAGAGAGGTTCTGGGGGATCTCCGTGTATAAGTGGGAGTGTCCTGGGCCACCACGGGTGATTTGTTTGTGTGTTTGTGTGTTTGTCTATGATGTCGTCGTAGTTTGTATTGTCTATTTGTTGTATGCGGTCCCAGGTTCGTTTGCTTTGTGTGTGTGTGCGTATATTCAGTGGCTCTATGTTGTATGTTTGGTGTAGTGATTGTGCGGTAATTCTGTATCGTATTCTGTCTGGTATAGTGGTGTTGTTTATCCAGTATAGTGCTTTGTTCTGTATGGATTGCATCTTGAGTTTTTGTGTTTTTGAGATTGCAATCAGTGGAATGGGTGTGTATTCGAGTATGGGTCTTACAGTGGTTTTGTAGAGTTTGAGTTTGGTGGGTGTTGTGCAGTATGAGAAGCGTCTGAGTTTTTTGAGAGCTGTGCTTGCTTGTTTTATTCGGTGTTGTGCGTGTGTGTGAATACCGTTTCTGCTGAAGTGTAAGCCTAGCATGTTTCCTGTGGTTGCGTAGGGTATGTCTGTGTTGTTTATTGTGAGTGGAGGTGGGTTGCGTCTTGCCACTGGTATGACTGTGAATTTGTTTGTGTTTGTTTGTATTTTCCATTTGTTTTCGTGGGTGTTGATCGTGTTTATGGCTGTTTGTGTGGCTGCTTTCATGATGTTTTTGGATTTGGAGGGGTGTGATATGATTTGTGTGATGTCGTCTGCGTATGCGATGTAATTGCTGTAGGGTGCTGGGGGTGATAGGTTGGCAGTGTAGAGGATGTAGAGTGTGGGTGAGAGGACGCTGCCCTGTGGAACTCCACTCCTGAGATGGATGAGAGGGCCTTGGTAAGAACCAAGGCGAATGGAGGCTGTTCTGTTGTCCAGGAAGTTGCTTAAGAGGCATGTGAAGTGTGGAGGCAGTTGTAGTTGTGTTATTTTGTATTTGAGGCCGTCATGCCAGACCTTATCAAAGGCCTTGGTGACGTCTCGAAGTATAATGTTGGTTTGGTGCTTGTTTGCGAGACTGAGAGCGATCTCCTCATAAGCGAGGGCGATTGCGCTCCCAGTCCCTCTGTGTGGCCGAAAGCCGTGTTGCCTAGGGTTGTGTATGTTGTTGTATTCAAGATGTGTTTGAAGTCTGCGTGTGATAATCCTCTCAAGCAGCTTCCCAGGAACTTCCAGCAGTGAAATGGGTCGGAAGCTGGTCACCTCGTGAGGTGGCTTCCCTGGTTTGGGGATGAGGATGAGTGATGCATGTTTGAATTTGGTTGGGAAGTGTCCTGTTGCCAGGGCAGCGTTGAAGATGTGTCGTAGTCTGGTGAGCATGATGGGTGGAAGGTGTTGCATGATAAGTTTATTGATGTTGCTGGCTCCTGGTGTTGTGTTTTGTGATCGTGTGTGTGCATGTCTCATGTCTTCTGGTGTGATGGGGTGTGATAGGGGGTTGTCTGGTGTGAGTGTGTTGAGTGATATTGTTTGTGATGGGAGAGTCAGGTGTTGCAGTTGTTGTAGTGATTGTGTAACCTCGGCTTCTGTGTCTGGGTCAAATGTTGCGTTTTCAGCAGGGGAGATTTGGAAGTTCTGTTGCCAGAACTCCCTGTGAACTGCTTCCATCTCCTCTGCTGTGTCTATCTTTTGTCTGTTGGTGTTGTATATGTATGTGATCGTCTGTCTGTTCGATCCTATGAGTCTTCTAAGGTCTTCATCCAGAAGACCTTAGGATCTTTTATGTTGTTGCAGAGTTCTCTTGTGAGTGTTTCCCAGTGTTGGTTGCTCATTTGTTTTGTTTCGTTGGTGAGTTGTATTTGAATTTCTCTGTGTCGTGTGCGTAATTCTGTGTTCCATCCCTGTGTTTCAGCAAGGTCCCGAAGGTGTCTGTATTGTATTTTTAGTGTTTTTAGACGATGTGTTTCTCTGTAGTGTGCAAGTGTTTTGAATGTTGTTTTAGGAATGTTTGCCTCTCGGGCAGTCTGTATGTCTGCGTACCACTGGTTAAGGTGGTGGTCTATGGTGTGTGTGGGTTGCCCCTCGAGATCTGGAGTGTGTGTGTGTTCAAGTGCTTGTTTAAACCCTTCCCAGTTTGCATGTTTAAGGTTCTCTCGGGGTGGTGTAGGTAACATGATTGGGTTGGTGGAGAGTGTGAGTATCACGGGGAGGTGATCACTGGATGTGACGTCGTCTGTGGTTATGTGGTAGTTTAGGTTTGCTTGTGTGTTGGCGAGAACTATGTCGGGTGTGGTGGAGCTGTTGGCACGTATGAAAGTGGGGGCGTCTGGGCCGAGGTGGGTGAGTCTGCCGTCGGAGATGAGTGAGGCAAGGCCTCGTCCGACGGCATTTGTGTCTCTGTATCCAAAAAGTCTGTGGTGTGCGTTGAAGTCTCCCATTATGTATGTTGGTTTTCGGTGTCGCAGGAGCTGGAAGAGGTCGGGTTGGTTTATGTAAGGTCTGCGTGGGGGGATGTAGGTGGTGGCGATGATAATGGGTCCATGAGGGGTGTCTATTTCAATGGCCATGAGTTCTGAGGTGAAAGTGTCTAGTATTTTGTGTTTGATGTGTTGTTTGACAGCAATGGCAATACCATCACTGATCTCGTTTGTTTTGTTGGATGTGTATGTGTTGTAGTTGTATATTTTTACTGTTTGTGGGTGTTTGAGTGAGTGTGAGTTTATGAGTATGATATCAGGGTCGTGTTGTCTGTACTGGTTACAGAGTTCTTGTCTTCGTCTGTATGTCCATGTGTGTACATTATGTTGAATGATCGTGAGGCGTGAGTGTAATGTGGTGTGTATTGCAGCCATGGTGTTACTTGGATGTATCGTACCAGCCATTCTGTAGGTGTTCGAAGTTTTGTTGATTGAGTTTTTCGATTGTGTCTGGCTGGATGAAGATGTTTCCGTCATGTAAGTGTTGTGTGATTTTTTGTTCGTGAATGCGGTTCTGGTATGTGGTGTTAGTGTATATCCATTTGATTGTACCGCGTTCTATTTCGTATGCCAGTTGTTGTCTGTTTAGGTGTTTGTAGCGTAAGGGCTCCATGGAAAAGAGGCGGATGCCGTATGTTTGGGGGTTGAGGTCGTAACCGTCCCTATGGCGAAGGGACTGATCATCGACCTCAGAGTCTGTAAGATCGTCTGTGTGTTTGCGGTGTACATGTGTTGTTTTGGGTTTGACTGATTGTTTTTGTTGTGGTTTTGGGTGTTGTGGTGACTGATTGTCTGTGTTGGTTGTGCGTGGGCGTGCAGGTGAGTTTGTGGGTGTGGGAGTTGGTGTTGGGTTTGGTGTTGGTGTTGGTGCTGATGTTGGTTTCCTTTGTGGTGTGGTGAAGAGTTCGGTCTCTGGCTCGTCCTGTGGGTCGAGATCCGGTTGTGGATGGTGGGAGTGATGTGGTGAGATTGTGGTTTGTGTGAGTATGGTTTCTGTTGTAGTATTAATTGTGTTTGGTGGGAGAACTTTGAAGATCCCCCAGGAATCCCCGTCCCCAAGGTCAAGATCAGGTAATTTATTAATTTTTAAAACTTTTTTGACATGGTGTCTAAAACCAAGTCCTGGCTCCATCATGTTTTGCAGGTGGGCATGTATTAGTGCCGTCATGATGCCTACAGAGAGGTCATCGGGTAGTTGCAAAATTATTGGTTTTTCTTTTTTATCTTTTTCTTTATCTTCTTTGATTTCTTTAATGAGGGGTTTTAGCCATGCGTTTTGTGTGGCGGCTATTGTTTGTTTTACAGTTTGCTCGGCTACACGTTTGATGGGAATATCCTTTTTTTCTTCTTCTTTTTTAGCTCTTTCTTCTCTTGTTGTTTTCATGGCCTCTTTCCTTATGGGGCAAGAGTTGGCCATGGTTCGATGCCCTTCACCGCAGTTGAGGCATCTTTTGCTGGCAGACTTACAGTCTCTGTAGTTGTGGGTGTTGGACCCACACTCTGAGCACAATTTTAATTTCTTTTCCTTGTCTGGACACTGGTTTTTAAAGTGTCCATATCGGTAGCAGTGCATGCATTGCACGATGGTTGTGAATCTTTCTGGTTCAATTTGTCTTGGACTTATGAAGATATTAAAGAGGTATAGCCCCTTTTCTTGGATATTGGCGGTAGTCTGGTGGTCCGTGAATTGGATCTTCATCAGGTATCTGTTTTTCATGACAAAGATGTTGCCAATTTGGTTATCTGGGAATTGTCTTTCCAGCTCTTCCTTGATGTTTTCAGGGGCTTCTTTTACTAGCTCCCTATCGAGCTGTTTAAGGACCAGTGTGAGTTTGGCTTTGAGTTCAGGTGGCATTTGTGGCTCAAAACCTTTCTTTATAAGTAGATCTTTGCATGTGGTGGTGAAAAGATCTTCAGCATTTTTCTCATCTTGACAGATGATAAGGTAGTGGTCGTGGGCGGTGATTACCCTTAGGGTCCGAATTTCAGCATCGAAAAGGGCTTGCAGGAGGGCTTCCCTCTTTGAAGAAGAGGGTCGCCCATTAGTCAATTGGATTTTGATCCTCATGAGGACATGAGGTGGTGGTGGGTTGTTGTTAGCCTACGCCACTGACCCAAAGGGAAGGCAGGAATTACAAACCCACCCCCGTCCCCTCTTGGAGGGGCTGTAGAGGTCGTGTGGGTGTTCCTGTGGTGGTCAGTGGAGACCCTTTTCAGGGACCTAACCCTATCCCTACTCACTAGAGTTGCAGGTTTATGGAGACCTGCGGTTTCCCTGACCCTGCAGCCTGACCCTCTCAAGAGGAAGAACCGGCGGAGTTCTCCGGTACCTCTCAAGAATTGAGGCTTTGTACTTGGTGATGCTCCCTGGTCCCAATCTGCTACAAGGGGACTGGGGCTGCACACCTCCCCCAGGCGAATACTAGAGTCACAAGAACTCTCGTAGGCCCAGGAAGAGTACAAGAAAAGATGGAAGAAGGCAGGGGCAGAAAAAGAGGTCAAAGAGAGATTGAATACTGGGCACCGAATGGCAGTGATAATAGCCGAAGCTACACTATCATTCAGGGCCTGTGGTTCAATCAATGACCGGTGGTGAGGGTCAGTGACACACAGCTTAGCCTGGTCAAGGTCGCGGCAGACCACGGTGGCTTGACGGAGCTGTCTATGTGTCACTTTGTCTATTTTAGCTCTCAGTAACATAAGTTACTTAAAGGTCAAACGGTGTTGCGGCAGCGAGAACTGGCTAAACACGCGGTAAGCGAAAGCACAACAAAGAGCTTAGTGCAGGGTAGCGGTATCTGGCAATGAGGGAGCGGGCTCGCTGATTGGCCGGGTATCGCTGCTCTGAGACTGTGGTCTGTTTGCTGTGGCTGCTTGGTTTGACCTGTGTGCTTCCTGTCAACTGATATATGTGTGCATATACATATATGTATGTATGTATGCGTGTGTGTGCGCGTGCGTGCGCGTGTGTGCGTGCGTGCGTGCGTGTGTGAACAATTATCTATTTACACACAGGCCTACATATATATTATGCTCATTGAATGTCTGATTTTTAAGAAATATAAATTGATGTAAACAGTTCGTATCGTAAGTATCGGCAACCAAACTTAGCGACATAATGTATGGAAAACATTAAAAGTCGCCGTTCAAAGACGCTCAATACTAAATAACATATGTACTTGCTACGGCAGTACATATACTAAAAGTGGAACGATACAGAGAAGTTTAGCATGACCCCTTCGCAAGTATGAATCGTAAAGCGGTCTACATTTTTAATCGCATATACTTCACTGATCTTGCTTCAAAGTTATATCCTTGTTAATAAAGTATATAATGCGTTATTAAGTAAAGTACCCTCCCTAGCCCGATGCACGTGGGTAGCATGCGTTCGCGCCCCAACGTTCTAGGCGTTGTTCGGCGTGCTTCTTATTTTTCTAATATATAGATTGCTTTTACATGCAGTGCATCACATTATTCTTAGAACAATTACAGGCGTATTTACAATCCATCTCTAATAACCTTTGAACAGTAATTCTGCCTGTCGTATTTCGCAGATGGTAGGCTATCGCGTGGAAACTTAAAGTCCTCAACCAGTGTATCGTATGGAAATAAGGAGGAAATGTGGTTATTCTTCACTTTAATTAGACGAAAAGGAACCACGGTACAACGAAGGCAAAATTTTATCCGGTGGTACAATTAGATGTCTTCTGCATAGTTTTTTTTTTTTTTTTTTTTTTTTGCACAATCACTGCAAGCAAACTAAACTTTAGCATGGCGAAATAATGTGAATCGTGGGGTAACAAATATGGTCCTGAATGGAGAGATAAGAGTAACAGTATATTAACGACTCATCTATTGGGACGTGGGGACATGGCTCACAGATGTAATCAAACAGGCAATCAACTATTTGTTTTGCATCGATCGATTAAATTTCATGCACATTTTCGTACTTATTATAAATAGTTTATATTAGACAATTCTACAATACATTCAAGTATTCAATATGCAGCATTTTATTAGTCAATAAAATACACATAGCCCTGTTCACTTCAATCAAAATCATTGCAGTTCAAAGCCAAATAACATGTTGATATAGTGAACAGGAATATACGATATTTCCATATACATATGCCACACACATATATTTATATATATATATATATATGCATATCTCTATATATATATATATCTTTTTATATAGATATGTACATATATACATATATCCATATGTATTTTCTCAATATAACCTGCTTAATTTACTTCATGTAAATTTAGGCACTTATATTTGACTGCATATGCATATACATTTACCTAACCTAACCTGCTTAACTTAGTTTATGTATTCTGATGCCACTAGTGGAGTATGCTGATGCCACTAGAGGAGTATTCTGATGCCCCTAGAGGAGTATACTGATGCCACTAGAGGGTATTTTAAATAGGGCTTATTAGGGCATTTTGGAGTCGTTGATTTATAAAATAAAACAAATATTGAAATTGAGAATACAAAATGGGAATCACCAATGGAAGCACCAGGTACACATGAGTAGCAGTCGCTGGCACTCTCTGCAACAGTACTAGAGGTGCAGAATAAGAATAAGAATAGGCTACCACTGTGCATGGCAGATTATTGACCATGCTGAAAAGTTTTGCAAGTACTTTGGCGATTAAGTACACTAATTTGAAAAGTGCAAGCACACACGATTTATGAAACGGACCATTCACCAAGCTGATGAGATTATGCCCCTTGCTTTTACCGTAAAGGGTGGAGCGCATGGTAGCAACCCGGCCACCACGGTAAGCGATGAATCACTTGAGACAGCTTTAAATAGCTGAAACAGGCCAGACCACATATAAGGCCCAGGCGAAGCTAGCCTTTGCAAATCTCACAGAAATTAATTACGGTTTATTATATCTTTAAACAGGAAAAAGTCAAAACGGACAAACATTTTTCTAGTTCTGGAAAGGAGGAAATATATATGATATGAGCAATGAAAGACTGAGTATTATGTGAGTTGAAGTGGTTAGTGCGCACCTCATATCATACCGGCGATGAAAAATAAAAGTGTAGTGGTACTATTCGCCCACTCCTTGTCCTACCACGGTACCCCACGAGGAGTCCATGGCATGTTCCAGATTCAATGAACCCGATGGAAAATGGGTACAAATTTGTGTTCTTCTAAACATTGTATTTTTATTCAACGAGGTGGAAATGCGGGGTGCCGCCCGTAAGCATTGTACGCACACGTACGTGGGCTTAGCTACGTACACGCAAAGATGTTTGCCATTACCTGCCCAGTAATTTGTGTGAGGACACTATCTCACCAGGAGGATAGTGTCACATAAAATAAATTGTAATTGTGACCTATTTTTGTAACGCAATTGGATGGCGTCTGCTAGTGACGTCATGCTAGTGGTTTATGACGTCATTGTGACGTCATAAACCGTGACAAGGCAGCCACTCACGGGATTCCATGCCGGCGAGTTTTTTAGCCAATACCCTGGCTAGGGGGCGTAGATACCCCCCCAGGTACTTTGGGAGTACCGGCAGATCTGGTCTTGCCTCCTTACTGCTCGGAACCCGGTGCTATAATCAACAAAAGGTCACGGTCAGTATTATGTGGTTTACTGGGAATTCACCACTGTAGATGTCTGAATCCTTAGCGACTGGTGCAAGGGTGGTGAACATGTAGCTAGGCTCTAAGACGAAATAAACAGGCAAGCAGCGTATTGGTATACCTCATTTCCCTCGGCTAATTAGTGATGATATGTTCAGTGTAAAGTACTGTGGATATGAAGTACTAATGCATTACTGATAATTAGCTATGTTTAGGTATACAAGAAGTATAGTACAAGTCTAGTGGATTTACATTTTAATATTACCAAAACTGTTTCTTTTCTCGTATGCGAGTGCCGTGACCTGGACTCCCCCGCTCACCCCGCTTTGGCCGCTACCACATACATGCCCGGTGCGTGGGCGGCCAGGTGGTGCTCGCATCAGGTAAATAATGCATTAAGGGAGGTGCAGATCAGGTTTTTAAGGGACAGTGACCTGGAATTGTCCCGATAGCAGGTTAATGTAGCAGTACTGCGCTACTGTTACCTTACAAAAGTACATAGACTAAAATTGGAACGATACAGATATTAGCATGGCCCATGCGCGAGGATGGCATGCAAAATCGTGAAGCGTTCCACATTTTAATCGCGTATATTTCACGGTTCTTCCTTCAAAGTCTTATTCTTGTCGAAAACATATATAACGCCTACGATTGCAACTATAGTACCACACTAATCAAATATAATTTACAGGTTAATTCATGTGCTACGAAGCTGATATGTATACTGATAAATATATACTGTGGTATATGCACTGATGCTGGCTGTAGTCTGTAATGTCATGAATACCTAAGTAGCTCTATAAATAAAAAAAAAAAAAAAAAAAAAATAGACAAGAAAAGAGATTCAGGCCACGTCTGAAATGTCATGGAAACTTCAGTGCTCAGTCCAGAGGATATATGTGAAATACTATTATCATTATCATTGCTTTATGAAGCTATATACATTCAAGGGAAATTATACAAAAGTGTAAAGTGACCGTAAGCGCCAATTCATGCGCTCAGATTTTTTGTGTTTACTCAAGGTGACTGATACCACTGCGTAGAACGCGCTCCACGATTTATTGGAATGCGGTCAAACCTGTAATCAATACATAATCAATAAAATATCAATTATAAATCAATACATAATTAATAAAATATCAATTATAAATCAATACATAATCAATAAAATATCAATTATAAATCAATACAATAATAATACAATAATAATCATAGTTACTGTTACAATTCGACTTGGATTCACTAACGAGATTATATCAGTACTTATAATATTATAACTATAGAAAGAATACATTTTACTGGTTGCTAAGAATATCACTATATCCTACTGCTTAAGGTAAACAACATATAAGAACACTAGTCTATATGTATACATGAATGTGTATGATACATACGCATAGCGGGAACAGTCAAGTCCTCAGATCGGTCCTTATGTTCGTGTTGTCGAGCCAGTATTCACTCTCAAACTGCTCTATAAACCTGTGATGGCCCCCTTTCGTGAGACAACCTTCCTTCCATATATACGTCAACACTAGGGACAAGGCCTAATTCAGCACATATACAAACGGCGGAGCACGGCTATGGCATTATCCTTATCGCAACCCATGAGGAAAACGTCAACCAAGTCCCAGAGGGAATGATATACGTGTGATGTTGATGCCAGCAGCTACGCCATGACGATGGTGATGGCAGTGGCTACAGTGGTTATACACGTGATGCTGATTCCAGCAGCTACGCCATGCCGATGTTGATAACAGCAGCTACAGTGACCATGCTGATCTATGTAACATTACAATTTTATTATATTTACTACCAACGGAAGAACAACTGAATGAACTTTTGGGAATTTTTAAACTCCATGGTGTTGATAGGACGGCCTTATTGATACTTTGTTCAGATAACAGTTCATGTATGAGATTCGTACAATTCGTACAATATTTCTGTCTTTCCGTTTTGCCAGCCAGCGTATTGGAATATATGGTAGTAGAAGGAGAGAATAGATGTATTAGTTTTAAAAAATCATACAAACCTACATAATAATAATGATAGGACTAAGTCTGTCTGTGTTGGTAAGGCTACTACGAGCCACACACTCTCAGACGTGATCCCACTACTGCTCGACACGGCTGCTGGGTTTCAACCCTGGCCCGGTTCACATCTCTTTAGTCAACCTGGACGCCCTTGGCTCCCCAAGGGTGGCCATATTGATGCCAAGCTTAGTGCGGACACCCAATCAACATGGGTAATCCCGCAGCAGTGATCCCTACCTCAAGCCATCCTTTAGTCCAAGCCACCGATTTACAGAGCCTTGCCACAGACCTCAGTCCTTAACTATGCATCTTGGAACACTCAATAAACATTTTGAAATATGTCTCTATTTACATGAAGCAAGTTATATTGAACATAAATACATAGGTACAGACAGGTGGTGAGTTTCCGCGCTCCGATGTACTAGGTGTTCGCCGGTATGTTTTCTTTTTTCCAATAAGTACGCTACTTTAATATGCAGTTCATCATTCTTCTTTGGATGGGCGATTAGTACTTTCAACATTCCTCCCTAAAAATGCCATTATTTCTGCCAAATGCGCTATACCTGTTATATTCTGGAAACCTCAAAGGTTTAAGGCCTGAACCAGTGTATCATATGACTATAAGGAAATGTTGGCATGCAAAATTTAACCACTGTGAAAGAAATAAAAAATGCAAAACTTACACTATCTGTCAGAGGTTCTTAACCTTTTGAGGATTCTAAATTACCAACGGATTGCCCAGTATGGTTCCAGAACCATTTCATTTGATTGTCGACATTTCCTTCACTAGCCCTATTAGCTGCTAGTATGAGTTTCAAAAATTTCAATAGCTTGAATTTGCATTATGTGTGTAGCATTTCTAATTCTATCAAAGTTACTTAAAAAGAGCAAAATAAATTATATGAAATATGTATAGCCATCTACAGCTTATTCACAATATAATGTTGTTTCAGTTAATCCAAATTACAATTAAGGAATCTACAGTTAAGTTTTATCACAGTTATACAAAATAAGAAAATCTTAAGTATTAGATTTTTTTCAATGTCTTGACTTCATAACATAGACTCTTGTTAATCAAGCAATACAAAGATAACCGTTTGTCGTCTTACCCACCAGGTAAGAATTTCTCCCTATGTCATCAAAATGAATTTTAAAACCTCCTGAAAACTCTTACATGTTGTACTTGCTTCGGCAGTACATATACTAAAATTGGAACGATACAGAGAAGATTAGCATGGCCCCTGCGCAAGGATGACACGCAAAATCGTGAAGCGTTCCACATTTTTGATCGCATATAATTCAGTGCCTTTGCTTGAAAGTTATAGTCTTGTTGATAAAGTATATAGCGTGTTATTGCCCATTATACCTCTGGAGCGTGTTATGTAGGCAGCGAGCGTTCGCGCCCCTGCATTCAAGGCGACGATGCCTACCAAGGCGTATACGGCATTTATATGCTACTTATCACATGTCTTGACAGACGTAAAAGTTTAGGGGTTTATTCATTTTATCAATCATAACTTCGAGAAAGTCGAACTAATTCACTGTAAAAAAAAAAAAAAAAAAAAAAAAAAAAAAAAAAAAAAAAAAAAAAAAAAAACAGTTTTCACTCTTAGTGAACATAGGCTACACCGTAAAGTAATGTGGTTCGAATCCTTCATACACCAGTGCGATTCAATACCGTTAATACGTTTCTACACTTATCTAAAATGTTATTTACAGGTAAAGTGATTTAAAAATGCTGATATATTTTGTACTTTATATATATATATATGTGTGTGTGTGTGTGTACATGCGTGTAGTACCTTACCTGTTTCACTATATACATTTATATGTAAGGAAGAAAACGCAGATATATATCGAAATTTCTTTTTCGAATCGTAAGAGGAGTAGCATTTTTTTTATGAAGGCTTATATCACTGTGGGCATTACGTAACATATTAAACAACTCTGGTGTCATTGTAGTAAATTTCTTTAAATATGTCATCAAAATGAATATTAAAAGCTCCTGAAAACATTTCAAATGTTGTACTTGCTTCGGTAGTACATATACTAAAATTGGAACGATACAGAGATTAGCATGGCCCCTGCGCAAGGATGACACGCAAAATCGTGAAGCGTTCCACATTTTTGATCGCATATATTTCTGTGCTTTTTCTTCAAAGTTATATCTTTGACGATAAAGTATATAGCGTGTTATTTACCATTATTCCTTGTCTGGAGCGAGGCATGTAGGTGGCGAGCGTTCGCGCCCCGGCATTCAAGGCGATCGACATTTGGCAAGATTTCTTTCCTACCAAACTGTATACGGCATTTACATGCTATTTATCGCATGTCTTTGGCAGACTTAATCAGTTTATCAAGCATAACTTCAATAATGTGGAATTAATTACTGTGAAAAAAAGTATTTACTCTTAGTAATTGCTATCAGTGGGTTGCACCGGATGCCGAATTCAAAATGGTAATTTTTTGTTATTCCAGCTGTGCAATAGCCCCTTAGTTTATGGACTATCGTGTCTTATTAATTATTGACCGGCTTTGTTCCATATACCTCCAAGATCAATTAGGTTAGTCTATCATTACAAATTATTACACGAAACGACTTGCTAAAAAGTCCTTATATCGTTTTAATATCACCATTATTCACTAACAGTGGAATATGATAGAACCCATTTTTTGCACTGTTAGATAAAATAACATTAAGCTTCTATAATCCATTATACATACCCTTTAATAATACAATTATTCTGTATTGTTTCCTGAAAGTTATCTCTCCCGTTGCTTAGAATATTTAAACTAGTTATCTAACAGTCATCGTTAACTTTCGTGGTTTATCATCGAAACATACATTGGTGCTCTATGACTATATCTATCGGCAATGCTCAAATCTCTGAACAAATAAAAATAGAAAGATAGATAAGATTAGAATTAGATTATGTTCATCAAAAGGGACGAATGAGAATTAAGCAACTTACAAAAGTAACTGTACCTAACGTATCTTTTCATCCGAAGTTTGCCTGAAAAATAAATCAAGAAATCTGAAATTGTGAATAACAGCAATATGGCTAATGACGCATTTTTTTTTTTTTTTTTTTAATGGCCTCCTAATCCCAAATTCAGCACGTGTTTTTTTTTAGCTTTTATCTCATAGATTGGAAGAAGAAATTACAATCTAATCTTATGATTTTTGATAAATGGTTTATTCACCATGTGTACTATTTCTTACTCCACACACACACATACACACACGTACATATATACAAACAAATGTACATACATATATGTGTGGGTATAAATATGTAAATATATATAAATACACACACACATTTATATATATATGAGCATGTGTGTATACATATATATCAACAATCATGAAGACTTACTACCATTTTCAATGAAAGCCTGAATTTTATAAATATGGTTTAAAGTGAACAGTACGTATCTTTGGTATTGACACCTAAACTAGGAGACATAAAGTACAGAAGCCATTAAATGTGATCAATAAAAAGCTTAAATATTCCCATAAGTAACTTACTGTCGTACCTGCTTCGGCAGTACAATCACTAAAACTGGAACGATACTGAGAAGATTAGCATGGCCCCTGCGAAAGAATGACACGCAAAATCGTAAGCGTTTCACATTTTTAATCGCATATGCTTCACTGTTTTTGCTTTTGAGTTATATTTTTGTCAGTAAATTATATAATGTGTTAATAAGTAAAGTACCCTCTCTGGCCCGATGTACGTGGGTAGTGAGCTTTCGCGCCCCGACTTTCTAGGCGTCATTTAGCGTGTTACATTTTCCCCCATATATACATTGGTTTTGTGTGCAGTCGTCACATTACTCTTAGGAAAATTACATTTTTACAAAGCCTTTACTAAAATTATTGGGCATTACTTCTGCCTGTCATAGGGCGACCGTTAAGAGCTACCGCGCGGAAAGTTAAAATTTTAGGTTTGAGTCCAAAACCAGTTTATCGTAAGGAGGTAATGTGGTTATTCATAACTTCACCTAAGCGAAAAGAAACCACTGTGGATCGAATACAAACTTTAACCAATAAGCCGATGTCATTCTTTTATATGTTTGTTCATTTTATGGTACGCACAGTCACACTAAACACAAGATGGCCCTATCCATGCACAAGTTGTGGCGATGATCGGCATTATTATGGCATTAAGAAGGCCAAATGAAGCAAATCGTGTAGAATAACAAATGCGTTCTTGGTTTAAGAGACGAGAGCAAGTGTATATTTCTGAGTCATCTTTTTAGGGAGAATAAGACTCAAACAAACAGGCGAGCAACTAGTTATGAATTTAGATTAAGTACAAGTTTTTTTTGCCATAATTTAATATTTACATATCTCTTGTATACCTTTTCATAATAAAAAGAGATGTGTTTTGCATCGATCGATTGGTTAAGTTCCATGCACATTCTCATACTTATGCAAGATCTTTTATATAGATGGATTGCAAATTACTAGGCAGTTAAAAGTTTCTAAGGATAAGTTTTATTACAATTATAAAACAAGCAAACTTCAAGGAACATGAAAACTATATATCAGTCATTTCCCCACTGCTCTCCAACCGAAACCACTGTAATTTAATAATTAGGTAAATACTCTTGAATAATACGGTTAGATATATTATTTCAAGTTGTTAGTGTTCCCATGATTACCCGGTGTCCCCCACCCAACACTATGATACGTAATTCGTGTGTTAATGTGTCTGATTTCTGTACACCTTTTTATTTTACACCATGTTATAAATACGTAAATATTATGCCGGATGTTTTATTAATCGTATCGCAGTTATACTTGTATGACTTATCTATTTCTATATTTATGTACATATACTTATAGGCATATATATGTGTGTGTGCGCGCGCGTACGTGCGTGTGTGTTTGTGAATAAGCATATATAAATATATATACATTGTTACTATGCTCAGTGAAAGGCTGCATTTTATAAAAATGAATTGATGTGTTCCACATTTTTAATCGCACATACTTCACAATCCTTGCTTCAAAGTTATAACTTTGTTAGTAAATGATATAGGGAATTATTAACTAAAGTGTCCTCTGGCCCGATGCACGCGGTAGCGAGCGTTCGCGCCCCGGCGTTCTAGACGTTTGGCAGGCTTCCTTTCCCATATATACACTACTTTTGAATGCAGTGCATCACACTAGTCTTAGGATAATTACATTTTTACAATGCCCCTCCTAAATTGTTAGGCATTTTTTCCTGTCGTATTTCGCAGATGGAAACTTGTATCGTTTATGCGGGTGTCACACAGGGATTTTTTCCGCATAATATTTCATTAGTTCCATTTTTTTTTTTTTTTTTTTTTTGCAGTCACACTAAACACAAACCTCCCCACCCACCCTCCCACAAGCGATGGTAATGGTCAACACTCTTATGGCTTATCGTACTTATTTAAATAATAATTTTTTGAAATATTTGTACATAAATTACAAATTCCTGGGTAGCTAAAAGATATTAGGAGTAGGTGTCATTACAACTACACAACGCATTCAAGCAAACTTTCATTGTGCAGCATTGAAATTATATATCAGTTAATGACATGATTTCCCACGACACTTCAACCAAAAGCATTGCAAATGAATTGGGTAGATACCCTTGAATAACACGGTTATTTTATATAATTTCAAGTTGTGACTCCTGAGATGGAATGTCTCCTATGATTATCCGGTGCCCGTCACCCAACACTAAAATTCCCATTTTTTATGGATGGTTGTAATGTATTCGATTTCTGTACACCTTGTTTTATTTGACGCTATGAGTTATAAAGATATATCTTTTATACATATATATCTTTATATTTATAAATATATATATTTATATATACATATATAAATATATATATACATATACATATATCCATACATATAGCGAAAGGGTTTTATATGTGTGTATTAGATGTGCGGGGAGCTGGGGGGGGGGGGGGGGCGACTGGCTATGGAAGGGCAAACGGGCTAAGAGGTATTCTAATGCCACTAGTGGGTATTGAGGTATAGTCTAAATGGGGACTATTATGGCATGCTACAGTCGTTGATATATAAAATGAAACAATTACTGAAATTAAGCACATTACCCTAATACAAACTAGGAATTATAAAGGGAATCACCAGCTACAGATGAGAAGTACGCAGCCAGCTACGCCACTGCTTGCACCAGCATCATTACAGCTGTACAACGCATACAAACAAACTTCCATTATGCAACATGAAAACGATATAGCAGTCAATTAAATATTTTCCCACAGCACTTCAACCAGAAACATTGCCATTAAATCAGTAGGTAGATAGCCTTGAACAATACGGTTATTCTATATAATTTCTAGTTGTGACTCCTGAGGTGGAATATATTAGGTGCCCCTCAGCATCCATGGTTGTAATGTATTTGATTTGAAGATTTGATACTATGAGTTATAAAGGAGAAAGAAAAAAAACAAAAACATTTTCCAGGATATTTTACTCGGGCATGCAACAGTTATGCGTATATAAATTTCTGTATCAACTGATATATGTGTGCATATACATATATGTATGTGTGTGTGTGTGTATGTATGTGTGTGTGTGTGTGTGCGTGCGTGCGTGCGTGTGAACAATTATCTACATATATATTATGCTCAATGAATGCCTGATTTTTAAGAAATATAGATTGACGTGGTTAGTTCGTATCGTAAGTATCGGCAACTAAAATTAGCGACATAATATATGGAAAACATTAAAAGTCGCCGTTCAAAGTCGCTCAAAAGTAAATTCCAAATGTACTTGCTTCGGCAGTACATATACTAAAATTGGAACGATACAGAGAAGATTAGCATGGCCCCTGCGCAAGGATGACACGCAAAATCGTGAAGCGTTCCACATTTTTAATCGCATATACTTCACTGATTTTACTTAAAAGTTACAGCCTTGTCAGTAAAATATAGCGTATTAATAAGTAAAACACCCTCTCTGAACCGGTACACGTGGGTAGCGTGCGTTCGCGCCCCAACATTCTAGGCATTGTTTGGTGTGCTTCTTTTTTCCAATATGTACACTGCTTTTGTATGCAGTTCATCATATTATCCCTAGAAAAATTACAGACACTTTTACAATGATTCTCCTAAAAACTCTAAGGCATTACTTCTACTTGTCGTATTCTGCGGATGGTAGGTAGACGATGTCGCGAGGGCGGCCGTTAGGAGTTACCGCATGGAAACTTAACTTTTTAGGGTTGAGCCCTGAATTAGTGTATCGCATGGAAATAAGGAGGAAATGTGGTTATTTATAACTTCACCTAGACGAAAAGACACCACTGTGCAGCAAAAATGAAACTTCAACTTTTAAGCCGTTTAGTTTAGTCACATTAAACACAAGATGGCTCCAACCCATGCACAAGTTGTGGCGATAATCGGCAATATTATGGCATTAAGAAGGCTAAATGAAGCGAATCGTGTAGAATAACAAATTCGCTCCTAGTTGAGAAGACGAGAGCTAGTGTATATTTCCGACTTACCTTTTTAGGGTGAATGTGACTCACAGATGGAAACAAACAAGTGAAAAAATAATTGTTTTGTATTTTGAATTATAAGTACAAGAAATAACTTTGACAATTATTCTATATTGCATATATCTTATAGTGCCTTTTCAAATTGTTCATAATAAAATGACATTTGTCTTGCATCAATTGATCAAGTTCCATGCCCATTATCGTACTTATGAAAGATTTTTTTTTTTTTTTATAAAACTTTTATGTACATGGGTTTACAAATTACTAAGTAGTTGAAAGTTTCTAAGGGAAAGTTTTATTGCAGTTATAAAACGCATTCAAACAAATTTCCTGTATGTAACTCGAAAACGATATATCAGTCAATGATATGTACATTTATTTTTCAGGCAAACTTCGGATGAAAAGATACGTTAGGTACAGTTACTTTTGTAAGTTGCTTAATGGTATGCACTTCAGCTAGAAACATTGCAATTGAATAATTAGGTAAATATCCTTGAATAACACGGTTATTCTATATAACTAGGTTACTCTGACCATGATTATCCGGCACCCCTACCCAACACTAGGATTCCCATTTTGTATGCAAATGTATTTGATTTCTGTTATATGTAATTGATTTATATTATAAGTGCGTACAATTTTTTCCGAATATTTCATCGGGTCGTAATGAAGTTATACGTATATAAATCTATGCATCTGCTTATTTATCTCTATATTTATGTACATATACTTATATGTGTATATGTATATATGTGTGTGTTTGTGAACAATTATCTATCTACACAGATGTATACAAGGAAAGGCTGAATATTATAGATATCAATTGATGTGGATAGCACTTATTTCATGTATCGGCAACTAAACTGGGCGACATAAAGTACAAAAAAACAGCAAGTCACTGGCAAGAAGTTCAAAACTTCTAAAAGTTTAAATATTGTTGTACTTGCTTCGGCAGTACATATACTAAAATTGGAACGATTCAGAGAAGATTAGCATGGCCCCTGCGCAAGGATGACACGCAAAATCGTGAAGCGTTCCACATTTTTAATCGCACGTACTTCATTGTTTTTGCTTCAAAGTTACATACTTGTCATTAAAGTTTAAAGAGTTTTATTAAGTAAAGTAACCTCTCTGGCCCGTTGCTCGTGGGAAGCGAGCGTTCGCGCCCCGATCTACGCGTTGTTTGGCGTGCTTCCTTTTTCCATATATATATTGCTTTGTATGCAGTGTTTCACATTATTTCTAGAATGATTACAGACACTTTTAAAATAATTCTCCTAAAAACTCTTAGGCATTACTTCTGTCTGTCGTATTCCGCGGATGGTAGGTAGACGAGGGCGGCCGTTAAAAGCTACCGCGTGGAAAGTTAAAATTTTAGGTTTGAGTCCTGAACCAGTGTATCGTATGGAAATAAGGAGGAAATGTGGTTATTCGTAACTTCACCTAGGCGAAAAAAAGAAAAAAAAACTGTGCAGCGAATACAAACTTATAGGCCGGTGTCATACTTTAGTGTTTCCACAAAGTATTTGACTGGCTCCCCGAAAGCTGGTTTCTTTTTATTTTATGGTCGATTTGTTTATTTATTTATATGTTTGTTAATTTTCTGATGCGCAAAGTCACACTAAACACAAGATGGCCCCACCCATGCACAAGCGGCAGTGATAGACATTATTATGGCATTAAGAAGGCTAAACGGAGAGAATAGTGTAGAATAACAAATACGCTCCTGGTTGAAGAGACGATAGCTAGTGTATAATTTCGACTGTGAATGTGACTCACAGATGGAAAGGAACTAGCGAGGAACTACTTGTTTTGTACTTAGAATGATAAGTACATGAAAAAAAATGCCAATTCTATATTACATATACTTCACGTTGCCTTTTCATATTGTTGATACTAAAACAAATATTTTTTTTTACATCGATCGATTGGTTAAATTCCATGTACATTCTCGTACTTATGAATGACCATTTATATAAATTTATGTGCACAGATTACAAATTACTAGGTAGTTGAAATATGACCACCTTTAGGGAGCCGAGGGCGTCCAGGTTGACTAAGGTATGAACCGGGCCAAGGGGGAAACCCAGCAGTAATGGGATCACAGCTCGAGATTGTGTGGCTCGTAGTAGCCCTACCAAAACAGGCAGTACATATACTAAAATTGGAACGGTTGCAAGGATGACACGCAAAATAGTGAAGCGTTCCACATTTTTAATCGCATATACTTTACTGATCTTGCTTCAAAGTTATATCCTTGTTAATAAAGTATATAGTGCGTTATTAAGTAAAGTACCCTCCCTAGCCCGATGCACGTGGGTAGCAAGCGTTCGCGCCCCAACGTTCTAGGCGTTGTTCGGCGTGCTTTTTATTTTTCTAATATATAGATTGCTTTTATATGCAGTGTATCACATTATTCTTAGAACAATTACAGGCGTATTTACAATTCATCTCTAATAACCTTTGAACAGTAATTCTGCCTGTCGTATTTCGCAGATGGTAAGCTATCGCGTGGAAACTTAAAAGGTTCGAGTCCTCACCCAGTGTATCGTATGGAAATAAGGAGGAAATGTGGTTATTCTTCACTTTAATTAGACGAAAAGGAACCACGGTACAACGAAGGCAAAATTTTATCCGGTGGTACAATTAGATGTCTTCTGCATAGTTTTTTTTTTTTTTTTTTTTTTTGCACAATCACTGCAAGCAAACTAAACTTTAGCATGGCAAAATAATGTGAATCGTGGGATAACAAATATGGTCCTGAATGGAGAGATAAGAGTAACAGTATATTAACGACTCATCTATTGGGACGTGGGGACATGGCTCACAGATGTAATCAAACAGGCAATCAACTATTTGTTTTGCATCGATCGATTAAATTTCATGCACATTTTCGTACTTATTAGAAATAGTTTATATTATACAATTCTATAATACATTCAAGTATTCAATATGCAACATTTTATTAGTCAATAAAATACACATAGCCCTGTTCACTTCAATCAATTCAATAATAAGATACAATATATTAACACGGCTATTCTCCTCTGAGGTCGCACTTACCGATCGACCAAAGGAATTAGTATGTTGTACAAAAGGAAACTTGACACTCTCTTTTATAAGGAGGGACAACGGTCACACATTTTCTGTCTTATTCCAAAGCCAAATAACATGTTGATATAGTGAACAGGAATATACGATATTTCCATATACATAAGCCACACACACACATATATATATATATGCATATATCTATATATATCCTTATATATAGATATGTACATATATACATATATCCATATGTATTTTCTCAATATTACCTGCTTAATTTACTTCATGTAAATTTAGGCACTTATATTTGACTGCCTATGCATACGTATTCATATGAAACAACCTCCTTAACTTAGTTTATGTAAAGAAAGGTAATAATGTTTGACTACGTCAAGTTTATAAATTGTTCCAAGCGCATTGCCAAGAGCTGGGGGCTGTGGCGAGGCTCTATAAACCGTATGACTTAATATAAGGATCACTGATGCGGGATCACCATGTTGGTTGGGTGTCCGCACTAAGCTGTTATTTTGTACATAAATCATAAGTTCATATTCTGTTATTGACTGATACATTTTTTAAAGAGAGAAAGCGTGATTTGTATTTAATTTAATGATTACGTAGTTTTTAATAAGCTAATATGTTTATCCACGTTGTAATGGCGTTGTTAGGTATGTGACAATGAGTATTCTGATGCCACTAAAGGGGTATTCTGATGCCACTAGAGGAGTATGCTGATGCCACTAGAGGAGTATTCTGATGCCACTAGAGGAGTATACTGATGCCATTTGAGGAGTACTCTGATGCCACTAGAGAGTATTTTAAATAGGGCTTATTAGGGCATTTTGGAGTCGTTGATTTATAAAATAAAACAAATATTGAAATTGAGAATACAAAATGGGAATCACCAAGGGAAGCACCAGGTACACATGAGTAGCAGTCGCTGGCACTCTCTGCAACAGAGGTGCAGAATAAGAATAAGAATAGGCTACCACTGTGCATGGCAGATTATTGACCATGCTGAAAAGTTTTGCAAGTACTTTGGCGATTAGGTACACTAATTTCAAAAGTGCAAGCACACACGTCGTCTTACCCATCAGGTAAGACGACAATCTCCAAGTTGATTTCACATTTAATAATACAGAGAGTAGGTGTAAAGGAACCAAACTTTCATTGATTTCCCTACTATATATCGGGAGGAGGTAATGGAAGTGAATGTTAATTTATTGGTAAAATATTAATCTTTAAGATCATTATTTGTTTCTAATTATATCGTTCATGGCAGTCTAGTGTATCATTCAAGACTGATTTTAAACAGTGCTAATTATTAATAATCTAACATTCCAATCAATTACAAATTGATACATTGAATAAATGCAAATATCGAGATATCTAGATTCATCCACAACATTTAGTTCCTATACCCTACGAGGTATGATACCCCTGAATTTATCATGATTTTTTTATTATTCATACGCGAATTATTGTTTCGTAATCAGCATTGATCGACTAAGTTGCATGTACTTGTTTTTATTAAAGCTCGGTTAAATTAATGTTTATATATTAGGAATTATTACACATGTATACATAAAAGATCCTAATAAAACTTCCATACACTTCCATTAATTACAGAGATACCCTTACATAGCACATGTATTCTATACAATTCGATCAAAGTCACGAGTGTTATACGAAAGGAAAGAATGCACTCCTCTCAATGAGGACGAACAACATACCCACACAAGTCTTTGCCCACTAATTTAAAAAGTTATTCACAGTGGAAACGATATTTTGTCTAAACACAAGCAAACACACAGGCATATACATATATATATAGAGGAGATTACAGCCGAAGCAAGTATAGAGAGAAAGAAAAGCTTTAAGTATATGATGCAAATAGATTTACAGTATATATGTATATATACATACATATACATATAAGAGTTTTGTGTCTGGTGGCTGTTCATGTGTGTTTGTACGATAAGTACATATGCAATGTTTAAAACCTTGTATACATGTATGTGCATATTCTTTTCGCCATGGAACCTGCCGTAGGTTCTTTAGGTAAATAAAGACGTTAGCTTATGTTAAGGTTATAATTCTTTTCAAACTCATGAGTTGCAGCTGGGGTCTGTGGCGAGGCTCTGTAAACCGGCGACTCGGTGGCTTGAACTAGAGGATGGCTTGCGGTAGGGATCACTGCTGCGGAATCATCCACGTTGATTATGTGTCCGCACTAAGCTTGGCATCAATATGGCCACCCTTGGGGAGCCAAGGGCGTCCAGGTTAACTAAGGAGGTGTGAACCGGGCCAGGGGGGAAACCCAGCAGCCAAAAGCACCCGTGACGAGCAGTAGTGGGATCACGCCCGAGAGTGTGTGGCTCGTAGTAGCCCTACCAACACAGGCAAACTTAGTTCTATTATTTATTCGAATTTTCCTGTATAAAGTGTATTACGTGGCGACGTATTTATAACATTTACGTACTAGCAAAAGCATCATATACCGCGATGCATTAACAAGAAAGAAAACGCAGAGAAATATAACGAATTTTGTTTTTCAGCTTTTAAGAGCAGTAGCCTGTATGATCAAGGAAAGTTTTATGTAGGCCTAAATACGTATATATTTAATTCTGCTGTTATTGTAGTAAAGAATTTCCTTAAATTCTAAACAATCAATTGTTTAAAGATGTCACAGGAGTAAAGAATTTCTCTTTATGTCATCAAAATGAATTTTAAAAGCTCCTGAAAACCCTTACCTGTTGTACTTGCTTCGGCAGTACATATACTAAAATTGGAACGATACAGAGAAGATTAGCATGGCCCCTGCGCAAGGATGACACGCAAAATCGTGAAGCGTTCCACATTTTTGATCGCATATAATTCAGTGCCTTTGCTTGAAAGTTATAGCCTTGTTGAGAAAGTATATAGCGTGTAATTGCCCATTATACCTCTGGAGCGTGTTATATAGGCAGCGAGCGTTCGCGCCCCTGCATTCAAGGCGACGATGCCTACCAAGGCGTATACGGCATTTATATGCTACTTATCGCATGTCTTGACAGACGTAAAAGTTTAGGGGTTTATTCAGTTTATCAATCATAACTTCGAGAAAGTCGAACTAATTCACTGTAAAAAAAAAAAAAAAAAAAAAAAAAAAAAAAAAAAACAGTTTTCACTCTTAGTGAACATAGGCTACACCGGAAAGTAATGTGGTTCGAATCCTTCATACACCAGTGCGATTCAATACCGTTAATACGTTTCTACACTTATCTAAAAAGTTATTTACAGGTAAAGTGATGTAAAAATGCTGATAAATTTTGTACTTTATATATATGTGTACATGCGTGTCGTACCTTACCTGTTTCACTATATACATTTATATGTAAGGAAGAAAACGCAGATATATATCGAAATTTCTTTTTCAGATCGTAAGAGGAGTAGCATTTTTTTTTATGAAGGCTTATATCACTGTGGGCATTACGTAACATATTAAACAACTCTGGTGTCATTGTAGTAAATTTCTTTAAATATGTCATCAAAATGAATATTAAAAGCTCCTGAAAACTTTTTAAATGTTGTACTTGCTTCGGCAGTACATATACTAAAATTGGAACGATACAGAGAAGATTAGCATGGCCCCTGCGCAAGGATGACACGCAAAATCGTGAAGCGTTCCACATTTTTGATCGCATATATTTCTGTGTTTTTTCTTCAAAGTTATATCTTTGATGATAAAGTATATAGCGTGTTATTTACCATTATTCCTTGTCTGGAGCGAGGCATGTAGGTGGCGAGCGTTCGCGCCCCGGCATTCAAGGCGATCGACATTTGGCAAGATTTCTTTCCTACCAAACTGTATACGGCATTTACATGCTATTTAACGCATGTCATTGGCAGACCTAATCAGTTTATCAAGCATAACTTCAATAATGTGGAATTAATTACTGTGAAAAAAAGTATTTACTCTTAGTAATTACTATCAGTGGGTTGCACCGGATGCCGAAATCAAAATGGTAATTTTTTCTGTTATTCCAACTGTGCAATAGCCCCTTAGTTTATGGACTATCGTGTCTTATTCATTATTGACCGGCTTTGTTCCATATACCTCCAAGATCAATTAGGTTAGTCTATCATTACAAATTATTACACGAGACGACTTGCTAAAAAGTCCTTATATCGTTTTAATATCAACATTATTCACTAACAGTGGAATATGATAGAACCCATTTTTTGCACTGTTAGATCAAATAACATTAAGCTTCTATAATCCATTATACATACCCTTGAATAATACAATTATTCTGTATTGTTTACTGAAAGTTATCTCTCCCGAAGTAGCACATGTCGTTCGACGAAAGACACGATTGTGTTGTACGAAAGGAGAGAAAGTTAGCACTCCCCTTGATAAGGACGGACAACACATATACTGTCAAGGCACTGTCGTACTTGCGGCACCTGACGCATTTTTCAGTCATCGCATTTTAGAGCCTAATTGCTTGTTCATAAAGAAAATGGTAATGCAGAAAGATATTACTATATCTTAGAAATAGATGGAAAGTAGGCTACACCGGGGAGTAATGCGGTTCGAATCCTTCATACACCGTTGCGATTTCAGGCCGTAAATACGTTTCCACACTTATATAGAAATGTTAATTACAGTTGAAGCAATGTGTACATTATATAATACGTACGTTTTTTTTATATATAAAGCTGATATGTATCATACACATAATTATGTGGATATATATGAATGTAGATGTAATTACATGATTGTATATATATCTATATGTATATTTGAATACGTATGGATGCATACATAGATACACATACATGTGTATGTAAATAAAAAGATAAAGAAATTCATTTTCTCTATACAATCTGCCTAGCTTACCACATGTAAATAAATATATATATATGTGTGAATATTTTGCCAAGGTTATAAACCCTTCCAAGCACACACTCAATAGCTGGGGTCTGTGGCGAGGCTCTGTAAACCGGCGACTCGGTGGCTTGAACTATAGGATGGCTTGCGATAGGGATCACTGCTGCGGGATCACCCACGTTGATTGGGTGTCCGCACTAAGCTTGGCATCAATATGGCCACCCTTGGGGAGCCAAGGGCGTCCAGGTTGACTAAGGAGGTGTGAACCGGGCCAGGGGGGAAACCCAGCAGCCAAAAGCACCCGTGTCGAGCAGTAGTGGGATCACGCCCGAGAGTGTGTGGCTCGTAGTAGCCCTACCAACACAGGCAGACTTGGTTCTTTTATTTATTAGAATTATCTTGTATAAAGTTTATTATGTGATGACGTAAATATATGTAACACTTATTCCCTAGGACCATTATATAATCCGATACATTAACCAGTAAGGAAGAAAACGCAGATATATATCGAAATTTCTTTTTCAGATCTTACGAGGAGTAACATGTATGATCAAGGATTATTATTATTTTTTTTTTTATGAAGGTTTATATTACTGTGGGCATTACGTAACATTAATCAACTCTGGTGTCATTGTAGTAAAGAATTTCTCTCTATGTCATCAAAATGAATTTTAAAAGCTCCTGAAAACTTTTCAACTGTTGTACTTGCTTCGGCAGTACATATACTAAAATTGGAACGATACAGAGAAGATTAGCATGGCCCCTGCGCAAGGATGACACGCAAAATCGTGAAGCGTTCCACATTTTTGATCGCATATATTTCTGTGCTTTTTCTTCAAAGTTATATCTTTGATGATAAAGTATATAGCGTGTTATTTACCATTATTCCTTGTCTGGAGCGAGGCATGTAGGTGGCGAGCGTTCGCGCCCCGGCATTCAAGGCGATCGACATTTGGCAAGATTTCTTTCCTACCAAACTGTATACGGCATTTACATGCTATTTATCACATGTATTGGCAGACCTAATCAGTTTATCAAGCATAACTTCAATAATGTGGAATTAATTACTGTGAAAAAAGTTTTTACTCCTAGTAATTACTATCAGTGGGTTGCACCGGATGCCGAATTCAAAATGGTAATTTTTTCTGTTATTCCAACTGTGCAATAGCCCCTTAGTTTATGGACTATCGTGTCTTATTCATTACTGATCGGCTTTGTTCCATATACCTCCAAGATCAATAAGGTTAGTCTATCATTACAAATTATTACACGAGACGACTTGCTAAAAGGTCCTTATATCGTTTTAATATCACCATTATTCACTAACAGTGGAATATGATAGAACCCATTTTTTGCACTGTTAGATCAAATAACATTAAGCTTCTATAATCCATTATACATACCCTTGAATAATACAATTATTCTGTATTGTTTACTGAAAGTTATCTCTCCCGAAGTAGCACATGTCGTTCGACGAAAGACACGATTGTGTTGTACGAAAGGAGAGAAAGTTAGCACTCCCCTTGATAAGGACGGACAACACATATACTGTCAAGGCACTGTCGCACTTGCGGCTCCTGACACATTTTTCAGTCATCGCATTTTAGAGCCTAATTGCTTGTTCATAAAGAAAATGGTAATGCAGAAAGATATTACTATATCTTAGAAATACATGGAAAGTAGGCTACACCGGGGAGTAATGCGGTTCGAATCCTTCATACACCGTTGCGATTTCAGGCCGTAAATACGTTTCCACGCTTATATAGAAATGTTAATTACAGTTGAAGCAATGTGTACATTATATAATACGTACGTGTTTATTTATATATAAAGCTGATATGTATCATACACATAATTATGTGGATATATATGAATGTAGATGTAATTACATGATTGTATATATATCTATATGTATATTTGAATACGTATGGATGCATACATAGATACACATACATGTGTATGTAAATAAAAAGATAAAGAAATTCATTTTCTCTATACAATCTGCCTAGCTTACCACATGTAAATAAATATATATATGTGAATATTTTGCCAAGGTTATAAACCCTTCCAAGCACACACTCAATAGCTGGGGTCTGTGGCGAGGCTCTGTAAACCGGCGACTCGGTGGCTTGAACTATAGGATGGCTTGCGATAGGGATCACTGCTGCGGGATCACCCACGTTGATTGGGTGTCCGCACTAAGCTTGGTATCAATATGGCCACCCTTGGGGAGCCAAGGGCGTCCAGGTTGACTAAGGAGGTGTGAACCGGGCCAGGGGGGAAACCCAGCAGCCAAAAGCACCCATGTCGAGCAGTAGTGGGATCACGCCCGAGAGTGTGTGGCTTGTAGTAGCCCTACCAACACAGGCAGACTTGGTTCTTTTATTTATTAGAATTATCTTGTATAAAGTTTATTATGTGGTGACGTAAATATATGTAACACTTATTCCCTAGGACCATTATATAATCCGATACATTAACCAGTAAGGAAGAAAACGCAGATATATATCGAAATTTCTTTTTCAGATCTTACGAGGAGTAACATGTATGATCAAGGATTATTATTATTATTTTTTTTTTTTATGAAGGTTTATATTACTGTGGGCATTACGTAACATTAATCAACTCTGGTGTCATTGTAGTAAAGAATTTCTCTCTATGTCATCAAAATGAATTTTAAAAGCTCCTGAAAACTTTTCAACTGTTGTACTTGCTTCGGCAGTACATATACTAAAATTGGAACGATACAGAGAAGATTAGCATGGCCCCTGCGCAAGGATGACACGCAAAATCGTGAAGCGTTCCACATTTTTGATCGCATACATTTCTGTGCTTTTTCTTCAAAGTTATATCTTTGATGATAAAGTATATAGCGTGTTATTTACCATTATTCCTTGTCTGGAGTGAGGCATGTAGGTGGCGAGCGTTCGCGCCCCGGCATTCAAGGCGATCGACATTTGGCAAGATTTCTTTCCTACCAAACTGTATACGGCATTTACATGCTATTTATCACATGTATTGGCAGACCTAATCAGTTTATCAAGCATAACTTCAATAATGTGGAATTAATTACTGTGAAAAAAGTTTTTACTCCTAGTAATTACTATCAGTGGGTTGCACCGGATGCCGAATTCAAAATGGTAATTTTTTCTGTTATTCCAACTGTGCAATAGCCCCTTAGTTTATGGAATATCGTGTCTTATTCATTACTGACCGGCTTTGTTCCATATACCTCCAAGATCAATAAGGTTAGTCTATCATTACAAATTATTACACGAGACGACTTGCTAAAAAGTCCTTATATCGTTTTAATATCACCATTATTCACTAACAGTGGAATATGATAGAACCCATTTTTTGCACTGTTAGATCAAATAACATTAAGCTTCTATAATCCATTATACATACCCTTGAATAATACAATTATTCTGTATTGTTTACTGAAAGTTATCTCTCCCGAAGTAGCACATGTCGTTCGACGAAAGACACGATTGTGTTGTACGAAAGGAGAGAAAGTTAGCACTCCCCTTGATAAGGACGGACAACACATATACTGTCAAGGCACTGTCGCACTTGCGGCACCTGACACATTTTTCAGTCATCGCATTTTAGAGCCTAATTGCTTGTTCATAAAGAAAATGGTAATGCAGAAAGATATTACTATATCTTAGAAATACATGGAAAGTAGGCTACACCGGGGAGTAATGCGGTTCGAATCCTTCATACACCGTTGCGATTTCAGGCCGTAAATACGTTTCCACGCTTATATAGAAATGTTAATTACAGTTGAAGCAATGTGTACATTATATAATACGTACGTGTTTATTTATATATAAAGCTGATATGTATCATACACATAATTATGTGGATATATATGAATGTAGATGTAATTACATGATTGTATATATATCTATATGTATATTTGAATACGTATGGATGCATACATAGATACACATACATGTGTATGTAAATAAAAAGATAAAGAAATTCATTTTCTCTATACAATCTGCCTAGCTTACCACATGTAAATAAATATATATATATGTGTGAATATTTTGCCAAGGTTATAAACCCTTCCAAGCACACACTCAATAGCTGGGGTCTGTGGCGAGGCTCTGTAAACCGGCGACTCGGTGGCTTGAACTATAGGATGGCTTGCGATAGGGATCACTGCTGCGGGATCACCCACGTTGATTGGGTGTCCGCACTAAGCTTGGCATCAATATGGCCACCCTTGGGGAGCCAAGGGCGTCCAGGTTGACTAAGGAGGTGTGA
>NC_061858.1:12048251-12055751 GCF_019202785.1 Penaeus chinensis
AGAATCACTGTGATAGCCACTGATGAGCAACAGTCTGAACTTCATCTATCTTCTGGCAGCTTAAGTGAAAAGCTCTATTACCTGTGTCAGTTATCATTTTGCAGGCAGTTTATAATGGCCACAACTAAGAAGGAATATGTTCAAATGCTGTACACACTAGTCACACCTGTTATTATTAGGTTCACAGTAATGACATTAATATTTGTAACATAAGACACCATTGCTCTTCTTTTTTTATAGGGTTTTAGACAATATTAAGTGTATACTCCCTAAACACAATTATGTTTGTTTAACCCAATGCCACTGGGAAAAGTTAATGTTCATTGTAGGTTTTTTGTGAAATGTGATAACAAATAGCTTCTCAAGTGCTCAGGCATCAAAGAGTCAATTAGTAAATCTCGTTTTTTTCTTTCTTTTTTTTAATGATATTAACTCATTCGCCCCATGTGGCAAGAATATATGCCATGCCCACCGTAATACACGTTTATTTATGGTATTTACACATAGATGGTTCTACAAGTTCTTAATCACCAAATAGCCAGGTATCAGAACTACTTATCTTACCTGTTTACTCTTTTCCTTCACTTTAGGAAAGGGTCTTTTGTATCATACCATTGTCTAAAATATTTTAATGACAAATTAATAATCATTACATCAATACCAATAATGCAATGGCATTAATAAAAAAAAAAAAAAAAAAATTTCCTGCCAATTCAAGGAATGGGAAAATCAGGATCAGTAACTTGGACCTACTGATAGACTCCTTGCCAGTTGAGCGAATGGGTTAATAATGGTGCTGTTATTATTATCATAATTATCGTTATGTTATTAACATTACCAACAGTAACATAAGATAAAAGAGAATAATTCTGAAAATCAGGGAAAAAAGTAACAGGTGAGATCGGTAGTTCTAATAATTAACTCCTTAGTGATTAAATACTTGTGGGAATATTTATTTTTAAATACAATTAATACACAAAACTCACTGAGTGCATGGCATTTACATACATGCCATCCCTGGCAGCAGTGGGTTAACACATGTAATTTGTCAGTACATCACAATGCTGACCTGTAATATATTATTGCTTGAATTAATCCATTATGCTAATCCCATTTTGTAGTTACTCCAATAGTAGTACCATTAATAATTACAAGAAAAATAATTATTCAGTGATATTGGATTGATGATTTAAAAATTCAGATGGGTCTATTAATGGTTAAAATGGTAGGGAAAACTCTGTATGGAAAGTAGTATTAACCCAATGCCACCAGGAAATTGTAGTGGGTAGTGTAATATTGTTTTGTGAAATGTCTCTACATACAGATATCTCCACAATTGCTTAGCTACCAAGGGGTCAATTAATAGACCTTGTGACCTCATTTGATTTCACCTTTCCTTGAATTTTGGGGCTTTTTTTTTTATGTTGTCAATATCAATACTGTTACTATCATTATTATAGACTATAATTATCATAATGTTATTGACAGTACTAATAGCAATATAAAATAAAAGAAAATATTTTAAAAAATCATGGAAAAGAGTAAACAGGTAAGACAGGTATTACTTATAATTAGCTAATTGTGTAAAAAGTTATTAAACTAAACTATCAATGGGCATGGCATGTACTTACATGCCATCCCTGGTGGCATCGGTTTAACAGACAGGAGTGAATCAATAACAGCATGAAGGAGTAGAAGGATTGAAAAGGACACTTCATAATAAGGCTTTCTATTTTGAGACCAAAACATTTTTTTCAGAAAGGCTAATCTGATCAATTATTAATATATTATCAAATATTATTTAAATCAATACAAAAAGAATATCAGAAAAACTCTCCAGTATTCGCTTTTTACTTTCTGAAAAAAGTTTTGCAGAAAGGTCCCAATGAAATTCACATGGCAGCAGCTGATAAATCACACAAAAGTCATGCAATTTAAAACTCTAGACAGCCTCCTTGCTTAATTTGTTTGGTTTCTTACATAAAGTGTGATATTAAAAAAGCAGACAAGAAAAACACACTCAAGGTTTCATGAATATAACTTCAGCACACACACTGGTAAACAACTACTAAAAAAAAAATATTCTGAATTTTCTGCTATATAGATGCAGGGTATCAAACACCAAAGGCTTATTTGTGCTGTAAAGAATTAACTGCAAGGTAAAGGGGCCTTATTTGAATTCCAAAACTTCCCATTTAGAAGAGGAATAAAACACATAAAAAATTTTCTTATTTTATCCATTACATGCTAATAGATTCACAATTTCTTAGCAATTTTTTAGTTACCTAAAACATATTCAGATTACTTAACAGGCTTCATGTACCAAAGTCCATCATTGAGGTAATGGCAGTTCTCAATAGCTATGCCTTTATTTGTCTTGGCGATGTCTTCAGAAGACATTGCCGTGACACCAACACACAGGGCGTGCTGTTTCCCCTCTGCCATCACAGCCACTACACAGCTCTTGTCAACCTTGGACATCTTCGCTCCAGGTGATGTCAGACCTGGACACATGATGTTGGCACCACTGAGGATAAACCGGATAGCACCTTTGTCCACTTGCATCCATGGAAGCATGAAAGGATCTGGAATGACATGAAAGCCTTAGTAACTGCAGTTCCTTCTCACTTACACACCCACACTCAGACCCACTGACACTCACTGACACTCACTGTCTCTCTCTGTCTCTCTCTGTCTCTCTCTGTCTCTCTCTGTCTCTCTCTGTCTCTCTCTGTCTCTCTCTGTCTCTCTCTGTCTCTCTCTGTCTCTCTCTGTCTCTCTCTGTCTCTCTCTGTCTCTCTCTGTCTCTCTGTCTCTCTGTCTCTCTGTCTCTCTGTCTCTCTGTCTCTCTGTCTCTCTGTCTCTCTGTCTCACTGTCTCACTGTCTCACTGTCTCACTGTCTCACTGTCTCACTGTCTCACTGTCTCACTGTCTCACTGTCTCACTGTCTCACTGTCTCACTGTCTCTCTGTGTCTCTGTGTCTCTGTGTCTCTGTGTCTCTGTGTCTCTGTGTCTCTGTGTCTCTGTGTCTCTGTGTCTCTGTGTCTCTGTGTCTCTGTGTCTCTGTGTCTCTCTGTCTCTCTGTCTCTCTGTCTCTCTGTCTCTCTGTCTCTCTGTCTCTCTGTCTCTCTGTGTCTCTGTGTCTCTGTGTCTCTGTGTCTCTGTGTCTCTGTGTCTCTGTCTCTCTGTCTCTCTGTCTCTCTCATGGTTATGAGAATGTTTATAATTACATGACTGAAGCACTTACATTTATGTAAGAGTTTCAGAGTTGGCATCCATGCTCCTTCTCGCTGTCTGAAGAACAGAAGCTCCCCATCACTCTTCACCAGCAGCTCAATATGCTCATGGCTGTTAATAAAAAAAAAAAAATAAATAAATAAAAAAAAAAAGATTTTTAGGTGCGATATGCTACTACAAGAATGCATCATACTTTTACAGAGAAACAAAGAATAATACTTACCATTTGATAATCTTAAAGGCATCTTTCTTGGGCAGTATCTTATCAACATGCTCTCCAAGGGAGGGGAATGATTCTATTAGCTTCTGACGTATCCCTCTCTGTACTGACGACTTTAGCTGTTGACTGCCTGACACCGACTCTTTCTCGTCGAATCTGAAAAAAAAGGGCAAGTAAATACCTCTACTAGTTATAATTCCCTAGAGTACTGCTTACATTATCTATACCAGAACACAAGTTCTAAGCACAGAAATATGAAAATTTAAAATTACCAGGTCCCTATTTTTTTTCATACTTCAAAAAGGCCTTCAAGGTCTTCTAATAACATTTTGAAATTTGTTTTTTTTCCAGATACATATTTCAGAAATATGATATACATCATAAATGTTTTCTTGGTAGGATCGTTCCACTCTTCTGAAAATATGGCAGAAATTCAAGGAAGACATTCACAAGAAATCAATGAGATTACATACACTATAATCTCAGCAGCAGATTTACACTAGAATTCAAGCTTGCCTCTAGTAACATATGTGGCAATGATTACATAGCATTCTTTAGACTCTTTGTTGCCAGGTGTCACAATCTTCACTGACCTTTCTACTGACCATTCCATAATTTTGGACAGATTTTGGCATTTCTCTAATCTATGTAAAATGTACTTCCAAAATAAAGATAACTGGCCAACACCAATGAAAGAATGTGGTGTAGCAGTAATACCACACAGCCTGAAGTTCAGCATAATTTCCCAGGTTCGGTCACACCAGGTTCACCGCAATGTCCGCGCTCATTGGACAGCAGGTTCACCTCGTTCCCTGCACGCTTACACAGCACACGTGGACTTAAGCTGCAGAAGCCGGAACCGAGATCAGCATTCCCTGATCCTCCGGCAGAGCAACACAACAGCAGCAGTACACAAGGACTGCCCAGTTCTTAGCTGACTGAGGAGCCTGCTGGCTCCCCCGTAAATCTCCAACTTCAGCCTCCATCACCCAGCCATACTTGGGGGCACTCACACCCACACAATCACTCCCCAAAGAGATATGATGCCAGTCCAAATAGTATATGAAACAACGTCATCTACTATAATGGTTTGTTTGATTTTTTAGAAAGTGTAAGCCATATGGTGGTTCTCCGACCTTAGTGACTGCTCATCTCCTTCCTCTGTATCAGTATAGAACTATAAAGAAAAGGGCAAATATTTCCCATTATACTATGGGAAAGCAGGTTAGGTTACATAGGCCTATTGATTCACTCCTTGGTGGCTGAGCACTTCTGAAGTCAAATATGTGAAAACACAATTCACAAAACGGAACTACAGTGGACTTTACAGACTCCCAGCAGCTAAGGGTTAAGACTGTTCTCAGACTGGATGGCTTTTTGTACCAGATAAAAGCTTTACTTAAAGAGATCATGGCACTCATTCAATTCTTAAAGATCAACTTTACTGCCATATTTTTTAACTATAAAATATATTAGTCTTAACCAATAACTACGTCTACATACTTTCTGATTACACTAAGGCAAAGGGAGAAAGAGAAAAAAAAAATTCAATCATATAAAAATCATAAATTGATCTCATCCAATCAACTGAAATTTTCAGCTATGATCTTTTACGCTTTATTTATACTGTATAAAATGCTTTCTACTCAAACTCTAGAGCCCATGATATAAATTCAGAAAAATACCGAGGGTAACTGAAACCTGCTGAGGAGATAAGGTAATAATAAGAGAAATACACATTGCAAAATCAACAGTTAAATAGGCTATGTCCAATGAATATTCCTTCTTCCTATATACTTTCCCAATGCAATGAGTTTGCTCACATCTAAAATGAGAAGAGGCCAATTGGTGAAAAGGTATGGCTTTAAAGTGTCACAAAACTCATTTCCATAGCCTATCCTATTGTGATAGGATGCTTAACTAAATCCTGGTATTTATGAACCATACTCTAGTCAACTGGTTTATTCTGACAAAAGAGAGGGGGGAGGGGGTAAACATGAAAGACACTTAGCTAACCTTCAGAACTGATATATTTTTGTAATTTTACTTGAACCCTCACATTTTTATATTAGCCTTTCCAATATAGGCTGACTTAGGTACAGTACTGTGGCCTCCATGGTTTGCATTTACTTGACAATGTATAGCTTTTAGACCACCATGGTAATCTGACAAGTAAGAATTATCTAGCCATATTATGTGTTGTAATAGCTAGCTGGCTTTTGCCTTAGGATAAAATGGGGAGGCTACACATCTCTTAATGCAATCCCACTGTAAATTATCAATCAAAAATACATTACCTCATCAGCCAAAGTATTCTTAAACCAAGATTGGCTGGTTTGGTGTTTTTAACACAAAGTATCAGTTGTCATGCATTATCAATAGTAAGAAAAAATGGGAGTAACTCTCAGCTGTTTTTTCTCACTGTGGTTTATGAATGAAAGTGAACCTCCAGTGAAAAGCAAGCTACCTCCATGATACAGCTGTAGTCGGCTATAGTGTCACCATGTGCCATCAGTATTTATGCTCCACTAACCTAACCCATAGGTTGATATACATTATATACATGTAGCATTTCAGGCTTGCCTGTAGCCTCTTGCAACTAAATTGTTGTGTAGATTTTGAATCCAATTAACAAAAGTATCGAGTAGGACACATGAAAACATTAAGAAAATACTGACCAACAAACAACTGCAAAAATTACGTCTTAAGAAACTATAATCTTTACCAAATTCTAGGAAATAATTTTGTATATGAATATATGGGGGTATATGCATCCAATGGGGTCTCAGACCAATTGCATTTATTAAATATTTTTGTTGATTTCATCCTTCATCTATAACAAACACTACAATCATGAGACAGAGTGCATTAACATGAATATTGCAAAGTACTCCAAGTTAAAGGTTTAGACTTTCTTGACAATCTGTTGTAAAAACAGAGGCCTGTCAAAGCTATAACCTGCCAGAATATATGTAAGAAAATTTGTTGGCCTTTGTTAGTCAGTGTGATCATGCCTCTCTGGGTGCATTAGTGTTTTTTATAACAATCATTATGAAAAGCTAACAAAAATATCTGCAACAAAATAGTGGGATGGTCTAGAACAGGTTTGTCAGACAGTTACCCCAGGAGGCCAAATTTCATATTAGTACATAGTATGCGGGCCAAATAATAATGAGTCGATGCGACAAAACAGCCATGTGGTTGACATAAAACATAAGAAGCTATTTAATTAATTACAAAATACAATAATAAAAAAACAACTAAAATTGTAGGCAACAATCTTAAAACATGAAGGACTGGCTTAATTAATCATGTAAAACGGCCAATTATAAGACCAAAATAGCATAATGTGCTGCATGTTGCACATTCAACAAAGCAACTCAATTAGTATCATATCCCTACTTGGATGAATAAACATATCAAACCCTGCACAAGAAAGCAACCCTGTCCTCTGACACATTTCAGAGCATGGAAAGGGGAGCAATTTGATATTGCACCACTATGAAGTTAGACTTGCAATTTTAGGGCACCTTTCACATATCACAAGTTTCAAATGGCAAAAAGAATAACACAGCCATTATGACAATGAGAACAAAAGGTCTACTTAAAATCCCCTGCAATGGCATCTTATAAACAAATATATACCCATTTTCTTTCCATACCTTCCCTAGAATAATCACTGCGGCAGAGGAGGCAACATTACAACTGGATAACCTTAATATCTCAGGGTAATATTACCTCACTGTGCAAATATTTGGAGGATCTATTATAAAAGTGCAATAACTTTAAATAGCAAAATGACCCTTTCAAGGTAACGCAAAAATTAAAAGATCAAAATAAGACAAGAGGGTTCCTGTGCTAAATATACCGAAGGTTAGAGGGAATAATGCTTTAGCTGGGCATGTAAATTTTACTTCACCATAAAAATAATATTTACTGGCATGCATTCATTAAGCACAACATATTTTGTCTCAAAAACAATTATCTGCCCAAAACCGGTATCATCATTAGCAGCTCATAAAGAAAAGCACTGTAATTCAG
>NC_061858.1:12058251-12063251 GCF_019202785.1 Penaeus chinensis
TGGTCCCGCCAAATTGTACCCCATAATCCAGAGCAAGGATCTGTTACTAAAGGCATCAAGACAAGATTCCAAAGCACAAGATAGCATCCAGGTTTCACTACCATATAGTAAAACTGGTAGTATCAGGGCCCTGAAGACACGTAGCTTAGTCCTTCTGCACAGATACCGGCATCTCCAAATATTCTTGTCGAGAGATTTTATGACCCCTGCTGCCAGACCAATCTGTCTACTGACTTCCTGGTCTAACAGCTCGGGAGTCATGAACTGCACTACCGAGGTATATAAAACTCTCTGTGACTTCGATGTTTTCACTGCAAGCATGTACCGACTGAATAGTAGGCCCCCAAAATCCTAGATCTTGGTCGTGGTCCAGGAGATCTCGAGTCCCAGGGGCTTCACTTCATGGCTAAATGCATCAAGAGCCACTACTAGGGTTTCCAGAGATTAAGATAAAATAGCAACATCATTACCAAAGTCAAGGTCTGTAACCTTAATATTGCCCAGAGTTGCTCCAGAGTGACTGAACAGTAGCTCTACCCAGCATCCAGTCCATGCAAATGTTGAAAAGTGTTGGTACAGCCTTGCCTCACACCTGAACTAACAAGGAAGAAGTTCAACAGGCCCCCACCACACATTACAGCATTTTCAGTGCCTGTATACAAGTTTGCTATTAATCCAATAATCCTTGTTGGAATTCCTCCTAGTCTCAGGATCTCCCAGAGTGATTCGTGATGTACGGTATCAAACGCCTTCTTGAGGTTGATGTAAGCTTTGAGCAGCCCACATTCAAACTCACTACAATGACTCGAAGTGCCAGGATACAGTCTATTGTGGACTTACCAGGTGTGAATCCAGATTGCTCTGGCATCTGATGCCTCAGCAGGTGGTCTCTGATACATCTCAGTAGGATGTGTGCGAGTACTTTGCCTGGTATACTGAGTAGTGTAATGCCTCGGTGATTGCTGCAGTCCCACTGATCCCCATTCCCCTTCCAGAGAGGGATGACCACACCTCTCAGCAGGTCAGGGGGAATGGTACCAGTCTGCCTGATGGCAGACAGGACAGCATGCAAGCCCCTGAGATTATCTGGTCACTTGTTGAGTGGACTGCAGTGAGGAGGGCTTGGAGTTCAGCTTTCTCACTTACTAGGAAATGGCTTTCTACCTCCTCTGCAAGATTCCTGATAAATTGTTCTTTATCCCTTGCCAGCAGTGACCTAGTCCTGCGCACCAGGGAACAGTGCAAGTTGCAATCCCCTGACTATCGAGCTGCACAACAAGCATTTGTGGCTTCCAGTGTCTCCTGTGAGATGAAATTCTGTCTTGCTCATGGGCATTCACCAAACGATTCTTGGTCTGCATCAAGCGTTCCACGTTTGAAGCCCAGAGTAGCCACAACTAATCTATGATCAGTTCCACAGAACTCGGCACTCTGATATACCCTGCAATTCTGGAGGATCCTCCATTGAGTGCTGACAAGGATGTGATTGATCTCCTTGGCTACACGACCCACATCACTGTACCAAGTCCAATGCTGACCATGCCCCTCTTCCTGTTGGTAATCACCCCTAGCATTTTAAAGACCTTTCCATTTATATGATCATTTGGGTTTAGGTTCCAGTTATTCTAAGATATTTTTATAATGGTATAATGGACATTTTTTATTCTCACCAAACCTGACTACATGGCACTTGGTGTTGAATTTAATTTTCAAAATACAACTCAAGATGAATAAGTTCTCAATGTCCCTTTGGAGGCACAGACATAAGATGTCGTCTGTTATCATTTTTTTTTTTTTTTTTTTTGTAATTTTGTGTCGTCTGCAAACATTCAGCCAACTACTTGGCCTTATGTTTTATTTTAAATCATTGACGAAAATAGTAAACATAATTGTCACCAACACTGATTCTTGAGGTACTCCGCCAATTACTCGTCGCCATGTAGAGTGCTTCTATCTAATGGTGCTCATCTGTCTTTCGTAAAGGAAGTCTTTCATCCATTCAAGGAGTTTGCCCTTCACTCCACCCATAATTATTCATACCCCCCCCCCCACCCCAGCTAACTCCCAGATGTGGTATTTGGTATGAGACTGGGCCTCCTGTTGTCAATGGTTTCATATAAACATCTGTCATCATTGGATTAATATAAACATATTTAGTGAAAATTAAAGTATACAGGGTAATAAATAATTTGCTTGGCAATATCTTTATTTCATTTCAATAAATGGACTTATAAAAAAGTTCAAATATTTGTACATATTTATTTCATATGCATCATTCTTGTTTTCAGTCATATTTCCTTAAATTGAAATAATTTAAGAATTAACCAGATGCCACCAGAAAAATGAATATGGGGAAAATGCTGTGCTCATTTTTTAAATTTTTGTGAAATGTCTCTGCATACATGGTAGTGCTTAGCCAACAAAGGAATTAATTATTAGACCTTGTGAACTTACCTAATTTCACCAATCCTTGAATTGGCAAGAAAAACGTATTTTTTACTAGTGCTATGAATATCGATGGTGTTATTTTCAAAATAGAAATTATAACTACTATAATGTTATAAACATTAATAACAGCAAAATAAGATGACATAAAATATTTTTGTAAATGAAGGAAAAGGGTAAATAGGCAAGACAGGCAGTACTTGTAATTGGGTCATTGGTGACTTGATACAAGTGTAGCCATCTGTGTGTAAAAACAATTAATAAAGTAAACTCACAGTGGGCATGACATGGACGTACATGCCATGCCTGCCTACATTGGGTTAATCTATATTTCATTATCATCTTTCACCTTACCTATAAACCACTATAACATTGAGAACTACTAATGAATATTCCCTCACAGACCTAGTTATTATTTCGATATCAATAACTGAGTCGAACTTTTATTTTCTTTAATTCTTCTGAAACTGACAGTCAGCTCAAACTATATAGGGTCTTTTCTGGTATATTTTTCTTTGTATGGTTCGCATAAAAATTTGTTTTTTTGACACTCAAATTCTGAACAATGGCCTTTGCTGTTTCATGGTTGGAATGTGCTGCCCTGGGCGACGTCTTACCCGACGCACAGCTTCTCGTAGGTGCTTGGGTTGTACTGGGCCAGATTCTCCTTCAGTTTCCATTACATCTAAAGCTGTAATAATAAAAAAAATGTTATATTAAACAATTGGCAAATTTATATAATAGCTTGATCTGAGGTGTTTATTTCTCATATAAGTAGAGAAATAAAAAATATTGTTTTAATTGTTATTATTATTATTTTCTTACTTTACTTTTAAGAACAGTGGTTCCTAACTGGTGGGTTGTGACCCCAAGGAGATTGTGGAGAGTTAGCATGGGGGAAACAGGGCCATGGGGGAAATATTGTTGCCCAATGTATTAGGTGTTTCTCAGTCTTCATACTAAGAATATACTATAAATACATATCTTCAAGGAATATTGCATTATGAGTAAATAGATAAAGATCACTGAATAATTTCCTCCCCTAGTCCAAAAATATGTAGCCAGAAAAATCACAGACAGAATTGATGTCTAGGAGTCACACTTGTCTGAGGTTTGAGAAAGGAGCCACATGTGAAAAAGAGTTGGGAACCACTTTTTTGGATATACAATAATGGTTTATAACATGTGCTTTGGATATTTTTAAAAAACAAAAAAATAATTTTCTAAGAGTTTTCATGGCAGATATTAATTTATTGCTACCTTGTTCTCTGACACACAACACTAAGACCCTGATATTCCAGATCCCACCTCTCTCATCCATGCCATAATCATCACAACAAAGATGACACATGCCAATTATTGTTTTGGTGAAAAAGAAGAAATAAAAGATAGGGAGATAATTACTAAAGATAAATCAATAAAGAAGTCCTCAGCACTTATATTTTTCTTTGTTTTTTTATGGAATTGCCAAAAAATATGTTGTTCTTTATATTAATAATTAATTAAGCATTAATTTTGTTTTATAGCCTAAGAGTTTTGCTGTTAATATTTTAAAACTTAAAATAATTCTACAAATAAAAAGGATATGTACAAAACATACAATACTATTTTACAGAATAATGCAGCTTAAAAAAGTCCATATATGCCATGAGTTATTCCAATTTCCTCAGATTCAGTACACACCAAATCCATATCTAATTTCACTAAGACTGTAACAACACTTGCTACTGGGAAGATATTAGTATCTATCATATTTAACCCTAAAAAAGTAGACGCTGTTGTCATATGTAAAGCTTGAGTGAATCTTCAAACAATTTTATTAGTATTGTTGCATAATTATTATTATAATTACGAATATTATTATAATTATTATTATTATTATTATCATTATTATTATTATTATCATTATTATTACTATTATTATCATAATTATTATTATTATCATTATTATTATTATTACTATTACTATTACTATTACTAATATTAATATTATTACTATTATCATCAACATCATCATCATTATCATTACCATCATCATTATCATTAATACTCGGAAAAAAATTGAGGAAGAAAAATATACCTATATTACATACTGGCTATGATCAAACTTGTAAAGTAAAAAATGGCTAAAAACTTTATTAGCAATAGCTTTCCTATCATTATATTTTACCAAAATTTACAACTTAAATGCATGTACAAAGAAAAATATATACTTGTGTCTTACCTTCTTCTAAAACCTCTCCAACGAAGACCTTTGCAATACCAGACATGGCAATAACTACATTCTGTGACACAGAACAGCCAGTGATAGTCTGCATAACCTGAAAGTTGGAGAGGTAATGCTATTGTTAAAGTTTAACCACATGCCGCCGGGGAAAATGCTGTGCTCATTTCTTATATTTCTGTGAAATGTCTCTGTACATAGATGGCTCTACTAGTGATTAGCCACAAAGGAGTCAATTAGTAGACCTTGTGATCTTACCTGATTTCACCTTTCCTTGAATTGGCGGGAAAAATGTATATTTTACTAGTGCTATGAATATTGATGGTCTTAT
>NC_061858.1:12068251-12075751 GCF_019202785.1 Penaeus chinensis
ATTAACATTAAATATAGTTCCAGTTTTACAGCATGAACAAAACAATGAGAGAGGCTGTAATATATACTCACTATGAAATAAAACCTGTTTGGAAATTGAACAGCTTGTTGAAGGGCCTTACTAGCATGTTATTATCCAGTGTGTTAATAAACAGGACAAATTTTAGATATTTAAGTTATGTAATCAAAGGTATTAAAATGTGGGCTTTATCCCTTTCAGTTTGTTAAATAACATAGCTATCAATCATGTAAACAGTTTCCATTAAGGCTCCATATTTTACCATAATTATAAGGTACTAGTTAGAAACTGATTGAAAGAGGAAAAATATATAATAAAATGTAGATAAAATGAGATAAAACAAACAATACAAAACAAAGAAAAAAGAGTAAAATATAAAGAAGCATTTGATATAACACCAGAAGATGCAATTTGAAAAATAAACACATTTTAGGTTTAGTGAAACAATATTACTCTTCAAGTAAATGAGGTAAGGAGATGTAGAAAACAAAAAAACAAAAAAACAATTACAGAGGTAGATAGAAAGAGGGAAATAACAATATTTATGAATGGCAGATATACTTACTGCATACGTTCTCTCTCTTCCTCTTCTTGTTCTTTTCTGGTTTTACCTTCTTTCTTCCTTTCCAATCTATTATTACTGGGTTGTGGAGTCGCTGGCTTTGGGAGAAGAATATCAGCACTCTCCCCAACGTCAACATCTGTGTCTCGTCCCGGTGTCCATTCTCGTACTAAATACATGGACAATTATTTAGATGTGCATGTATAGGCATATACATTTGTTATGATGTAGCACAGAATAACGTATTCCTTAAAATTGTTGAAAAAATTACTAAGTTGTACATTTTAAAATAAAATGGTAACACAAAATTAAGAATATTCAAGGATGTCTTTCCTACATAAAGTTATAACAATACCCTTTCTCATATACATAACTATACTATTTTTGCTATCAACCTAGCCACTGGGTGGGCAAGCCAGCCCAAGTCAGTGCTGGTCCCAAGCCCAGGTAAACAGAGAGGGCTGGCATCAGGAAAGGCATCCGGCCATAAAATAATATTTGCTAGAACCTGACTATAGTGACTCCATATAAGAATGGGACAAAGCTACAGCAAAAGAAGACTATTTCTGCTATCAAATTTATGTAGTATAATTCTCTGCACTACATTCTAATTCTTCCTTGAAGTTCCCTCTTTTCTACTTTGACTGAAAAAGATATGTATGTCTATTTTATTCTGGTTCCTTCTTTCAAAAAATTTCAACATTTCCACTGCATATACTAAAATCAGAACCATCGGGCATTTTCTTTACAACATTTATTTTCTAGGTTAACTGAATGACTACAGATTTATGTACTGTTCCTGTAGTTTTTTGTGAAGTTTGTTACATATAGATAGATTCACATATTCTCATCCAGCAAGGAGTCTATTAGTAAGCCCCAGTGACTGCTCCTCATTTCCCCATTCCTTGAAATTGCAGGAAAATGTGTTTTCTTTCAAATACTATTGATATTGATACTGTAATTATTCTTAACCCAAAACCAACATGCCATGCCCACTGTGAGTTTACTTTATTAAACGTTTTTACACACAGATGGCTCCACTTGTACTAAGTCACCAGAGAGCTAATTATGAGTACTGCTCCCCTATTTACCCTTTTTCTTGAATTTTAAAAATATTTTATTAACTTATATTGGTGTTATTAATGTTAATAACATTATAGTAATTATAATATATGTAATAAAAATAACACCATTAATATTGATAGCATTAGTTAAAAAAAAAAAAAAATGGATTAAATCCCGCAAATTTAACCCATTCGCGACGGGCATGTCACGTGTCCGTGCCATGCCCACTGTGAGTTTACTTGTATAACTGTTTTAACACAAAGATGGCTACACTTGTACTAAATCTCCAATGAGCCAATTATGTGTACTGCCTGTCTCGCCCGTTTACCCATTTCTTTAATTTACGAAAATATTTTACATTATCTTATTTTGTTATTACTAATGTTTATAACATTAAAGTAATCATAATGTTTATAGTAAAAATAACACCATTGATATTCATAGCACTAGTAAAAAATGCATTTTCCCGCCAATTCAAGGAAAGGTGAAATCAGGTAAGGCAGAGCCATCTATGTGTAGAGACATTTCACAAAAAATATAAAAAATTAGCATAGCATTTTCCCCATCTTTTATTCATTTTCCCCGGTGGCAATAGGTTAAGGAAAGGTGAAATCAGGTAAGATCACAAGGCCTACTATTTGATTCACACTCTCTGTATTAGATATTACAATTTCTTGTCTATGTAAAGAACTGTAAGATCATTCTACTCTTTGTCCCAAAATATATTGGTATGTTAATTACCTGCTTGCTCTGGAGTTGCAAGAAGTTGTGCAAGAGGATCACTGCCAAGAGGAGTGGACTGAGAATCACTCACATCTCGGGAATCTGTGTTATCAGCATCAGAGAAGTCAGAACAATGACTTTCAGACATACTAAGAGACCGATTCCTTGCATCTCCGGTAGCACTATCTGCATCTGAAAATTCTTCTGTGTCTGTCACATCCATTGTTGCAGCTGAAATATCCTCTTTCAGAAGCTAGAAAAATTAAATTAGTAATTAGGAAGACAATACAAGATTTGTGTTGTGAAAGCTAGCAATGTTAATCAATTAAACCCTAAAACATTAAAAGAAAGAATAAACAAAAATAGAAAATGATTTTATATACTAATTTGGGTCTCTAACAGATATGATAGAATTGCTTACTTGAATATAACGAAATCATAATTTATTTTGATTGTATTAATTACTGGCATCCTACATATTTAAAATAAATGTCAGGAGTAATAACAAGAAATTATATTCTTCTACAAAAAATATGTTGGGTAACTCTTTAGAGTACAGATGCACTCACCAGAGGCTAAGCCCCCAACTCCAAGTCACAAAATTTATTCATCAATCTAAGTTGCTGTGACTGGAGATGTGCTACGGGAACTGCCTAAAGGGAGGGTTGATGGGGGGGCGCTGCCTCCTATCTCTCTAGGTAACATATCAATAACAATAACAATAAATAACATTAAATTATTTGCATCATTTTCAAAACTTTTTTTTGTATTCTTCAATTTTCTTTAACATCCTATGTCCCCAGTCACAGTAAGCAGGAATAGGGTCCTGACCATGGAAACAGTGTCCTCCCTGGAGCCAGTGCTCTTACAGGCATGGCTCACAGATGATACATTCCACCCTTGTTTATAGGTGGAAATAATGCAAGAACCCCCTCCTAAATGCCCTCTGAGTCTAATCTTCCTCCAAGAACTTTGCACCCTCATGGTGAGACATTCCCATTACCTGCTACTTGACAACAATATCTCATTACGAGTCATTCCCATCACCCGGCCCTCAGCCAATTGTTTTTGTGCAAAGGTCAGGTCAGTTGGATCCTTAGTACATTTAATGTGGTTTTAGTTGATGCTATGCAAGAATAGCAATGACACTAGACCTTATATGTGGGTATGGTAACAGGTTGCCTTGGGAAATTGTGTTTTTTTCAATGTTAACTCGACTCCTACCAGAAATGCAATACCCCAAACACATCTGACGAGGCAGATAAAGCCTAGATCCGAGTGATGGGATTATGATATCTGACTTAAATTACAAAATACAATAACTATAACTACACATATCTTTTAAGAAGAAATGTGCAATAAATACACAATCCTTAGTAAGAACAGAAAAGCAACTCATTCCCTAGAATTTTACAATGTCGTTCTGCTCAAAACTGTGATAAATATTTCCAAGTAATATACACAGGCTTATCGCCGGCATCATAAGGAAATTTCAGACAAAATTAAATAGATTTTTGAAGCTGGAGTTATACCCTCTGGAAATGTTTGCAAGACTACTCTCCGAGGCTTCAACAAACAACCGATTTGTTTACGCCGAGTGACAGGGTTCGAGGGAGAGGAACTATAAATGTTTATCATATGGTTGAAATACTTTAGACATATATCATTATATTGTTGACATATTATAGACATATATAATTATTTTTTGACATTGTAGACATATTATTGGCTTATTAGAGACGATCTATGAATACTTAGCATATGTGAATTGAATGACTCTACATATCTAAGTAACTCGTCATTATTATTCAATTTCTTTTGTATCTTGTTTGAATATATATATATATATTTCTCAGAATGAACTATTACTGGTTTACTGATTCTACAATAAAAAAGACACCACACACACACACACACACACATAAACACACGCATGCACGCACAAACACACGCACACACACACACACACACACACACACACACACACACACACACACACACACACACATTCACACACACACACACACACACACACACACACACACACACACACACACACACACGCGCGCACGCACGCACGCACGCACGCACGCACGCACGCGCGCACTCAACACACACACACACACACACACACACACACACACACACACACACACACACACTCACACACACATACACACACGTACGTGTATGTGTGTATGTATATAGTATGTATGTATGAATGAATAATATATATATAATATATATACATATATATATACATACACACACACAAACATATATACATATATATATATATCTCGTTTATATTTGTCTATTTAAAGACAAATATATATGCATATAAGTATGCATATATACATACGTATATGTACATATATGTATATAGGTGTGTGTGTGTGTGTTCGGGCGTGCGTGTGTGTATGCATGTGTGCGTATTTATGTGTGTAATTAATGGAACAACAGTACATTGGCATCATCTTTCTATGTAGCAACTAATAATTTTTCATCTTCAAGTCAACAGTAAAACTGTAGGGTCTTTTTTCACGAGTTGAGTCCTTTTACATTTTATATAAGATATTCACGGGCATTGATGATGGTAATTAGAGATGACGTTAGTAATGATATTCTGAGATATCCTCACTGTTACAGTGAGGGTGCTTACTATGCTTTCCATTAAAGCAATTCCAGTTCACAAAGGAAAACGGGAGATCAAAATGGACAAACTACACTTCTATAAAATGATGTATGTGGCACTGCAATCTCAGTGCAAAGTAATTCTTTTCCGATGTGGATTATTTATTGTTCTGCACTGGAAGTACATTAGCGCAACGTTGCACACTTCCAAAATATATTTTTCGTAATTCATCTTGATATCTTACTTGGTTATTTTCAGTGTTAAACAGGAATCAATGTAAAAATTAAACCCCATCACAAATCAATTTACGCTATTTTTTTTATTAATTGCATCAATGACATTCATTCTAACCAACATGCATATATACTGATGGTGATACAGTAATAATCGCATCTCCTGCGCTTCCATGCTGTTGTTTTGTCTTGTGAATATTAACTTTCTAGAGGTTGGAGAGAGCGAGTTCTTTCCATGGGAAGAGCATTTGTTAGACGTGTCCGTTTCCAATCTTTCGAGAAAATATCCGTCTATAAAGACTTTTTGTGAATAAATGCTGTTCATTCATCTAAATATTTAGATTAACTTTTTCATATAAAGATCTATAATCTTATTCATAACCATATTTACTTTTAATGTAAAACAACGGAAGGTATGTGTCAATATGAAGTCAAGTGGAATTTATTCAAACACAGCATTTACCGAGTGAAAAGTATCAAAGTAGTATGTCCGTGTTTTTTCTCCGCAATATCTATATAAAATAATAAATGTATAATAGCGTATGAATTCTTTCTCCGCAATATCTTTATAAATAATAACTATAATAACATATGAATTCTTACTACTTCTAATCTTAACTTTCGGCAAACGACCTAATAGGCATTAATTAGAAATATAATCCCTAACGGACATTTTTTTTAGTTGAATATGATATGCACAGGCGCATTACAGACAATGGGCGGAACATTAACAATGACGTCACGCTTTGACAGCAAAACTTTAACAGCTCGCTGGACTATTAAACTTTTTCGTTAACGTTAACAGTTGGATTGGCGTTGCCGAAGAGGCTCTATGTATGTATGTGTGTATGTATCATCATCATCAAGGTGCTAATGCCGACAGGGGCGCATGGCCTCATCCACCCTTCGCTTCCAGCCACGAGGGTCTCTCATGGCGAGTTTCCAGGGAGGCCCTCAGCCCATCTGTAACTCCTAAGACAACCTGATGGGAAATGACATAAGTGCCCATGTAGCATGAGTTGGCGATCCTGGATTATGCGATTAACAGGTCCCATGCCAATCTCACGGTGTAGCCGTCAGTTGGACTTTCTAGAGGTTGGAGAGAGCGAGTTCTTTCCATGGGAAGAGCATTTGTTAGACGTGTCCGTTTCCAATCTTTCGAGAAAATATCCGTCTATAAAGACTTTTTGTGAATAAATGCTGTTCATTCATCTAAATATTTAGATTAACTTTTTCATATAAAGATCTATAATCTTATTCATAACCATATTTACTTTTAATGTAAAACAACGGAAGGTATGTGTCAATATGAAGTCAAGTGGAATTTATTCAAACTCAGCATTTACCGAGTGAAAAGTATCAAAGTAGTATGTCCGTGTTTTTTCTCCGCAATATCTATATAAAATAATAAATGTATAATAGCGTATGAATTCTTTCTCCGCAATATCTTTATAAATAATAACTATAATAACATATGAATTCTTACTACTTCTAATCTTAACTTTCGGCAAACGACCTAATAGGCATTAATTAGAAATATAATCCCTAACGGACATTTTTTTTAGTTGAATATGATATGCACAGGCGCATTACAGACAATGGGCGGAACATTAACAATGACGTCACGCTTTGACAGCAAAACTTTAACAGCTCGCTGGACTATTAAACTTTTTCGTTAACGTTAACAGTTGGATTGGCGTTGCCGAAGAGGCTCTATGTATGTATGTGTGTATGTATCATCATCATCAAGGTGCTAATGCCGACAGGGGCGCATGGCCTCATCCACCCTTCGCTTCCAGCCACGAGGGTCTCTCATGGCGAGTTTCCAGGGAGGCCCTCAGCCCATCTGTAACTCCTAAGACAACCTGATGGGAAATGACATAAGTGCCCATGTAGCATGAGTTGGCGATCCTGGATTATGCGATTAACAGGTCCCATGCCAATCTCACGGTGTAGCCGTCAGTTGGACACATGGTCCTGACAACTGAACCCCATGATCCAGCATTAAGACTTGTTACAAAAGACTACAAGGCGAGACTCCAAGGCGCTAGATAGCGTCCAGGTTTCACTTCAATAGAACAAAACTGGCAGTATCAAGGCCTTGCTTGGTCCTGCATAGGTACCGACATCTTCAAATGCTCTAGTTGATCGAGTTCTTGGCTCCTGCTGTCAGCCCAATGCGTCTACTGACTCCTTGGTCTGACAGCTCAGAGACGTGGACTACGCTACCAAGGTATGCAAAGCTCTCTGTGACTTCAACGCAA
>NC_061858.1:12095751-12098251 GCF_019202785.1 Penaeus chinensis
CATTCACAACAACAGCAGCAACAACAACAGCAATAGTAAAAACAATTTTCCGAATGATACACCCAAATATCATATTGTTACGTTGCTAAATATTAATGTCATGTAGATTTATTTGGTATATTTACGAAGGCGGGATGTAAGAGGCAAAGGGTATAGGTGAGTAACCCCTTCGTCATTAAAAAAAAAAAAAAAAAGAAGAAATGTACGAGAAAGAGAAAAAAGAAGATGACATGAAGAAAAAACAAGAAAAAAACGGATTTCGCGTAGAGCAAAGTTCGCCTCTGTCCCGCCCACTGCGATAGGATCTCCGCCACACTAAACCCATAGCAATTTTTGCAGCTCGCTGCCAACCTCCCCCGAGGCCGAGGAACTTGTGTCGTCTTCAAAGTCCAGCGCGCGTCTTCAGCCACCCATATTCTTCACTAGACGTCCAGCGCATTATCTGTGTTTTTTCTTTTGACTGAAATCTTTGCAATATTTCATGATATGATATACAAATATAAATTATATTTTTTTCACTTTTGATAACTGTCAATGCCACTCAATCCTTCTTATGAATCTATTCTATACACTGTTTATTGAAAACGAATCAGGAATACGAGTTTTCGTTTTTAGAATTACGACCAAAGACAACAGCGATGATATATCGACGAAAGACACGCGAAGAGCGAGGTTTTCGCTCCCTCCGAGATGCTACAGAACCACCTTCAGCGCGACGGAGCGGAAAGAGCAAGGTCACAGTGATGTTCGGGAGACGCCGCTTCGAAAAACAACCGGCGAAAGGTCAGGATGCGGCCCACGGTTCAAGCAGGCGCTTGTTGGCCAAATGGCGAAGGATGAGAGGGATGCACGTCTGTAGGAAGCACGGATGGCCATGATGCAGGCCTAGTTTTTCAGCCACGCCTGCTTGTAAGGATTTCTTTAGGCACATCCATCTTCTGTGCTTTGCTGGAAAAAAATGTAGCCATCAGTGTGCGCGTGTGTCAAGTAACGACGCGCTTGTGTGCAGCAGGTATGCGAAGACATCCTCGCCTTCCGCTGCGCTCTTCTGCGCCGTCTGATCCGCCACGCCCTGCCGCCAGGCGCTGGGCGGGCGGAGTGTATCCAGCATTCCTTCTGATGTGACGTTGATTTCTCCGATAAGGATAAAGGACGGAGACATGTTTTCGTTGGATGCCTGTCTGTCATCATGAAGAGTACCAGGCCAAGGGTGGAGCAGAGGGTGGAGCGTCACAGTTTGCATTCTTTCGATGTTCGATGATAACGATTTGGTGCCTTATGTGAATGAATGTAAGTAAGCAATGACTGGTATTACTGAATGACCTTCGGAGTGTTGAAGTATATAAAAAAATAAGTATATACCGATTCATATTGTGGACGTGCCAAAAGCAGAATGGCCTGAAAGACCAGTTATGAAAATAGGTTAAAAAGTAATAAGGGAAACATCAAGAATGTCATACAAAAAGGAGGATCTAATACTACTGCAGTTAGCTGACTGTAAATTCTATACAATCTTTCTTCTCAGGACAAGTACAAGTTGGGCAATTATAAATGCGATTGATATGCAAGAAACTTATTAATTATTCTAGACCTTATATACTTCCCAAAACTTGCCAGGACAGAACTAACATTGTTTATTGTTTTGCTAGAGCAACTATAGAGAAGAGCCATCTACCACACGACACAAAAATAAGAGCGCTCACACAAATAAGGAAACTACTTGGACCCGCCTTGGTCCAATTAATTTCATTTTGTCTAATTAGCGTCCAGAATAATTAGCCAATATGAATTATAATTACTATGGCCCACCCTGTCCCCCTGTCTCTTGTTTTTAAGCCTTGAGGACGCAGTAACCGAGCGAGAGAGAGTACAATAGCATACAAAAATATCGCTTACTTTCGCCGTGCGAGGTGCAACGGGAGCCTAATTGGAAGAGGGCTGGGGGCAGCAAGACAAGGAGCTGAAAGAAGTTGGACATGTTATTGGTGAAAAATGAGGTGGCCAAGCAAGAGCAGCAGCCTGAATGGCTCTAAGGACTGGAAGACTTGCTGCTGACTTCCGTGTAGCCGACACTGCCTGCTCGTAACGCCTTTCCCACCTCTTAATTTGCTCTCGCTTGGACAGGGCGCGAGATGGCGAGGACAGATATAGGCGGGGAGAATGAAACATGGAAGAAGGGGAGGCTGTCTATCTATCTATTTATCTATCTGTCTATCTATCTGTGTATGTGTGTGTGTGCGTGTGTGTGTGTGTGTGTGCGTGCGTGCGTGCGTGCGTGTGTTAGGTCTCGAAACGCGCGCACGCATGTGTGTGTGTGTGTGTGTGTCTGTGTGTGTGTGTGTGTGTGTGTGTTTGTTTGTGTGTGTGTGTGTGCATGTGTGTGCATGTGTATGTGTGTGTGTGTGTGTGTGCATATATATACACACACATATATATACATATATAAACATATATACATACATATATACATACATATAAACATATGTAAATAAATATATAC
>NC_061858.1:12110751-12118251 GCF_019202785.1 Penaeus chinensis
GTAACTGAAACAATATAAATATATAAAATGAGAGAAATAACTTGATTACTTAATGAACGATAGTTTGTTGGCCTGTCTTCTTGCAGTAATGCTACCTCAGCTAACAGAGTGATGTGAGAATACTGTTATATCTTGTCATAGTAGGAATTTAAAAATTACTGCACTTAATACTTTTTCCCAACAACAACAACAAAACAACAACAACGTAAGAGTGAATGCACTTATTCTTTGTATATTACTTAACACATTTACGGGAGAAGGGAAAAGAATATATCGTCGGGGCGTTGGTCGAGCGGCGATCGGAGGTGTTCGTTTTTTTTTCGTTTTTTCTTTTTTTTGCGCGCCGAAAGGACGCAAACTACCAAGGTGCCACTAACTGTAAGCGGCTCTACTTTGGTAGTGAAAGCATCAATACTACGGACTGGTGGGTACAATGATAGATCGGTACACCTTGACTCTTTATTGTTATGAATATAACACATAAAAAATAAACAGAAAATAAGGGGAACTGGAATGAGGCTTGGGTGGTGGCGTGGCCATCCAGCTCTGGGGGCCAGAGGCTGGTAGTCTTGTTCGTATGACTTCTCCTGGGTCAGATTAGGTCAACCTTAATTTTCATCTGTTTTTTGAACCCACATGGAGCTTGACTTGGCTTGGGTTAGCAGGTGCCATTTTGAGCTAATGCCTTCCACATAATTATGCTTATATGCCCACCATACTCTCCCTCCTTATATATATATATATATATATATATATATATACATATTTATAAATGCACATATGTGTGTGCATGTGTGTGTGCACATATATATGTGTGTGTGTGCCTACTTATATATACACATATATACTGTATATACATACATATTTAAATATACATATATACATGCATTTATGTTCACACATACATACGCATATACATGTGTGTGCGTATGTGTGTGTGTGTGTGTGTGTGTATACATAAAGGTATGTATGTGTATATATACCTAAATATATATATATATATATATATATATATATAAATATATATATATATATGTTTGTGTGTGTGTGTGTGTGTATGCACACACACTTGTCGACATAATCTCTGAAAAAGGGAGGAGAAAGATCCTCTCCGATAAAGAGAGGCAGCTCCAGCTCTGCGTGGATGAGGGCCTGGGAATCCTTGCGGCGGCCAGGAGGACAACGGGTGTTTTTTGAGGGCTGGGGGCGGGGCTGTTTCGTATAAAAGGGCGCGACAGCAGCACAGGCAGCAGCAGCCATCTGGCTCGAGAAGTGAGCAGACATGAAGTTCTTGGTAGGTACTCCTTTCCTCTCATAAGAATAGGACTTGATTGTAATTAGTGATCATATGTGTAACTATTGCTAAAAGATGAATATGTAACTGGCATTTCTTCTCGCCGAGGCTGCGTCAGTAACGGTATGAAACATTTAACGCATAATGCGTTTCCATTCGCTTCACAAGTTTAATTGTCTCCAGGTTGTGGTAGCAGCGGTGGTGGCGTGCGCTGGCGCTCGCTCAATCAACGCCGGTTGGGTCCTTCCGCCAGGCAACATCGGCACCTCGGGCATCCTGCGTAAGGATGGCTCCACCGATCTCTTTAGCCATGACTTCGCTCACGACATCGTTGCCATCGGACCCTCTGGCATCGTCCTAAAGAACGGCCCACCCGTTCAGCTCGACGCCTGACCTCAAGATGGTGGGCCGCAGCAAGCGCTCCACCGCTGGATATGTCAATGAGGCTGGCAGCATTGGCCGCTCCGGAATCGTGCGCACGGATGGCACTATTGAGCAGTTCGGCCACGATCTGGCCCACGACATCGCTTTCTTTGGCCCTAGTGGCATCATCCTGAAGAACGGCCAACCCATCCACCTGAGCGAGAACCTCAACACGATGGGCCGCACCAAGCGCCATACTGTTGGACCCAGCGGGATGATCACCGACTGGGGTCAGCCCATCCAGTTCAAGGAACCCTTCGCCAAGATCATTCTCGAAGGACCAAGTGGCTTCCAGCTCTCTGACGGCACACTTGTCCAGAAGCCCGCTTAATAAGCGGCACTGACCAGCGCAACTCCGTGGCCAGCAGGCCACGCACCTCTTCACCACAAACATGATTCACACTGAATAAACAGTCGTTATGCAACAGAATTTTCTGTTACCTTCATACAGGTTAGATTATAATTCGGACATATAATTCACAAACGCGTTTATATATATATATATGTATATATATATTTATATATATGAATATAAGTATGTATTATGCGTATGTGTGTGTTTGTGGATAAAATATATATATATTCATATATTTATATATATTTCTATATGTGTATATATGATATATATTATATATATACATACATACATACATATATATATATATATAAGGAGGATTGTTATACATATATATATATATATATATATATATATATAAATGCATATAAATTTCATTGAAACTGGATCATCATTGTGATGTATTCAGGAGCCATAAATAAGCAAAGTACAGGCCCCGCATGCGAGTGTGTGCACACACATCGCCCACGCGCGCTCATGAGCACACTTACATACACACACACACACACGTATTTACATATACATACATACATACATACATACACACATGTATATATATAAATACACACACACACACACACACACACACACACACACACACACACACACACACACACACACGCGTGTGCTCATGTACGAGGTGTTAGATGAGGTTGTGTGTCATTTAGGTCCGATCTCAGTGTATGACTTCATTTGTTGTTGTGTTGTAAAACAATCAAAGACAACGTTTTGTAAATATACTTACTCTATATTACAAAGGTTTGTAATATTGAGTTAGTATCGTGCGTTCGTTGAGTGGCGTGAAGAAGGCAACTCGTATGTAAGGTGTGGTGGGTAGAGGGGGGGCAATAGTTAATCTGGCACTAACAGGCACACTTTCTTTTAATAGCGAGGGAGTATTGGTGGTTCTGAGTAGAAAGGCGGCTCCATGGGTTTGCTGATGATTGATTGTTCGCGAACAGTTACTGAGGCAGGTGGGTCGGACTGGCGAGTGAGTGCGGGAACTTATCGTCGGCGACTTCGTCAGGAGGGTAGCACAGGCGTGAGTGGTCAGCACGTAGTAGTAAGGCAGACATGATGCGGGTAACAATGGCATAAAGGGAGGGAAGGAGGCACTTCGACAGGAGTACCTTGTCGGCAGATACAAGCGTCGGCGAGGAGCGTGGTTCGCAGGGTAATAGGCGAATTAACCTTGGCGTTGTAAGGTTCTTGAACACCGCTGCCAACAGATATCAACGTGAGAGTTTCTTGAGCACTGCTTGTCACCAGATATAAGTGAAAGAGAGTGGCCTTAGTGCAGGTGAATAAAACGGATCTTAGCTTATTGGGTTTATTACTGAAGGTAGATGTGAGAACCCTGGTGTCTCCGGGGTCGAGGACGAGTTGGTGGAATTGGACTCTTTGTGGCTTGGTCTGTCCGCCATCTCTCTCTCTCTCTCTCCGTCTTACGAAAAGTGTCCTTTTATACGGCAGCTCCCTACGAGGACGATACTAGAGCAGGACACCTATGTCCGCTCATAGAGGAAATGCAGTTACTAGGGGCAGAGGTGTGAAGTGTACCATCTGGCCTTGTTTTGTATTGCTTACATGGCATCTATAAGATGGAAAGGTTTCAGGAGTCAAGACTGAGAAAAAGTCTGGAGCTGGAGTTGCTGAGGCACTTCGTTTTCGCTTGAGATTCATTCTGGCAACTCCTGCGATGCCACTGGTGCCAAACCGTATCGGTCTATGCCGTTCCTTTGGATCTGTCGTCAACTACGTGAAGAGGAGCCGGCTGCATGGGCAACAGCTTGTTTCTCACATTCTTTCGCCCAGGCATTGACTCTACCTATACGGGAGTGGGTAGAGACAATAATGCCATAGTCAACATCGACTGATAGTGGCCTTCGATATATATATATATATATATATATGCATATATATAAATATATAAATGTTATATATATATTAGTTCGCCAGATACTGTCCACACAAGATAATGTCCGTGTACCATATATCCACACACACACAATGACAACAACGGCAACACTAATAATTATGATGATGATGATAATAATAATAATAATAATAAAAAGAAAAAAAAATAATATAACAAAAAAAAACCCTCAGGGTTGACTCCTGAAGCCCTTTTCATCTTAAATATGCCACAAGGCAGTGAATTGTTTTGTATAGGATGAACTTCCATAATCTTTGACCATACACTGAGAGTTCTAAGCCTAATAACACCAAGGTAGGGCGTCGTCAGGATTCCTCCGGTGTCCTGGACGAATATATTGGGATAAACGCTCGCACCTCCCACCGCCCGACCACAGGGAATTAATCACCTCAGAAGCAGACAACCAGCTCCTCGCTGTCCGATCATGGAGGGGGAGGGGCACATTCTCGGTGACCCTGCAATGCCAACTATTAACCCCTCAACCCTCCAACCTATGGGAGGGATTGATTCCACTGTTTAGAGGGACATGAACAATAAGGATCTGCCGCCTGCCGACCCCGATGCTGATAACGAAGGATTTCAACTTGTTTAGACAAAAGAGAAAAAAATGAAGACCACATCACCTGACTCCAGCAACTTGACTGACAAAACAACCAGAACAAAGACAAACCAACGTGATCCCCTCGCCCCCCGGGACAGGTACATAAGACTGGCCTTTCCAGAAAACACGTCAACTATCGATAAAATCAGGTGGATAAGGGAGGTCAAGCCAGCTGCTGACCCTCCAAGAGGAAGGCCTGCTAAACATAATGCAGTGGAAGTGGACATCATCTCGCTACACCCACGTACGACGGGACCAGCAAAACTATGTGGCCCTGATGGTTAATTGCACTTTCGAGGGGAATTCTCTCCAGAACAAAGACGACTATAAGCCCAAAAGATATGGAGAATACCTGGTTACCAGGTTTCCAAAGGAGACCGCAGAGGAAGCACTGCATCTTCCGGATGATTTTAAAGCTCGGAGGATTTATAGGGATGGGCAGCCCTTAAATAGGATCCTCATTGTATTGAGCGGAGAACAGCCGCCACCTAAAGAATACCAATTCTTTGGAAGATACATAGAGCCGAGCTCCATTTGACCATGGAGCTCAGAGGTTGTGGCCTGCTACAAGTGCAAGTACACAGCTAAATATTATAGTAAAGAAACAGCTTGTACTGTCGGTACAGAAGCTCACCAGACAAAAGAATGCCCTGCAAGAAACAACGAGAAGGACAACGACAACGAAGACACCGTCACCATTGTGAAGAGGTATGTTAGATGCAGAGAACAAGGCGTGACCCCCTGCCTCGAAGAAAAAATGTAATGGGAAGGAAAATAGACGGAAATTATGCTTCCCAGTGATGTTGGTGATGTTGAAAATGCTAATGAGGTCTCTGATATTATGCACGATGCCATCGACTAATCATCTGAAAGCGATGACAACAGTGAAAATAAAGCCGACGAAGATGTGCAGGAAACGGAAGAACTGCGGGAAAACACCCAGAAAAAATATTATACAAATAATATCAATATGAGGACATGGCTTCATCAAACACATATTTGACTAATAAACTAATCATAGGGTGTGATAGGGGACAAGAAAAAAAAAAAACTTTTCTTTCATGGAATATATGTGGTGTCAACTGTAGAATTAATGACTTGCTTTACTCTATTCATAACAATAATGTTGACGTTATCTGTTTACAAGAGCCCTTCACATCAGCCACTAAAATAAAAACCACCCCAAGAATTAGAGGGTACTACTCCTATACGAACACAGAAATGACAGGCCTATTGACTTATGTCAATGACACCATATTACATAAGCTGGTGCAGAAGTCTGATGACAATAATGTGCAATACCAGCATTTACATATTCGAACAACCTCTGGGTTTTTCTCTCTGTACAGTGCACATGCAAAGTGTAGAAAGTTTCAAACTAATTCAATGGCCAACTTTCAGAATCACGGCACAATATGCATGGACGATTTTAAAGCTAGACATTATACATTTGGATATAGTCAATGTAATGAAAATAGCAAAGAGTTCCAACATTTTGTGAACAATAGATCTATAACCGTATATGATACTGACAGACAAACTCATGTGACGGAAGGCAGGCTAGATTACATAATAGGAAGGGATCTTGTGCATGGAAACGACAGAAGCATGCTTGCAACAGAGTTAATCAGTGACCACTTTGCAATAGTAACAAGATACACAATTGATGATAGTCAATCTGCAAAAAAAAAAAAAAAAAAAAAAGTAATGTGTTGATAAATTCTTCATAAACATGAAGAACGTGGTCACTGATTACTACAATATGTGGGTCTATCCTTAAGAAAAAAATAAAGAACAACAATTGACAATGCTCAAAACAACTTAAGTGGGAACAAACGCGAGATCAGATACTCTTTAACCATGACAACCTTATTCAGTTTCTTAAGGCTAACACAAATCTACGGAATCAAAAATTCATATCAGAACTCTTTAGACAGTTCCTACAAAGCATTAACAATAACACCTCAATGTCTGAGATCTGTATTTGACTCAGGCAAACCAGCTAACACCCCACAGTTCCATAGTCCTCTTGCACAAGCAGATTTGCTCATTAGTCAATGGGCTGGAGCGTTCAAATTGAGCTAACTTCGAACAAATATTCAATATCATCATAGTCTTAAATAGCACGGAATCAAAAACTCATACCAGAAGTGAACACTTAGACAGTTCCTACAAAGCATTAACAATAACACCTCAATGTCTGAGATCTGGAAAAAAAAAAAAAAAAAAAAAAAAATATTGGACTCTCAGGCAAACCAGCTAACACCCCACAGTTCCATAGTCCTCTTGCACAAGCAGATGTGCTCCTTAGTCAATGGGCTGGAGCGTCCAAATTGACCTAACTTCGAACAAATATTCAATATCATCTTAGTCAGTCTAAAATTGCACATAAATTTGCTATTGAGATTAGATGTTCCGATAACGACCCTTCAGACTTTGCTGTGATAACCGAGTGGGAACTGAACAATGCATTAATCAAAGGAAAAGCGTCCGCCCCAGGTGAGGATGGAAATACCTATAGTGTCCTCTGCACTATAGTTTAGGTACCTGGTAATTCCCTTTTGCACCTGTACAGGTTAAGTTTGTCACAAGGTATTCTGCCTGACCCCTGGACGCGCAGTCTAATCATCCCTATTCCGAAACCAAGCACTGATAAATACCGCTTAATTTCACTAACCTCATGTGTATGCACAGTAGAAAGGACGATGTTGAACAGACTCAGGTTCAGGTTACAAGGTAAAATTATCTCACAGACTGTATGTATTTCTACTGGGTCGTAGCACACAGCATTGCTTTGCAGAGTACTTTTCAAACTCTAACCCAGGAAAACACACTGTTTTTCTTGACCTTAAGTCAGCTTTTCACTTCTTGTCTTCGCCTTTTCCCTTCTT
>NC_061858.1:12120751-12125751 GCF_019202785.1 Penaeus chinensis
GAAGTTTGGTAAAAAGTAACAATATGAATAGTACCCTTCAAAATTTGCACAGTGCTGATGATGGGGTAATGCGAGGGACGAAGACTATAATGTGAAATTGTAATCATTTTGGTGCACTGATAAATAGGATTTTGGATACACTGTCCGCTCATGATACAATTCTGGTTCTAATTCAGAATTTATAGTAATGGCAGATAGTAACTGCCCCAGGATCTGCCCAGGACCGGTGGGATGGGCGTGGCCACTACGTAGCCGTGAACGAGCGTTGGAGGACACAGAGTGGGCGGATGGATATAAATACGGAGGCAGAGCAGGCAAGACAACAGAGTAGTTCTGGCACGAGGAGCAGATATGAAGTTCCTGGTGAGTCGAGTCAGTGTTTGTAACAATATGAAATTAAGCCTAATGGATATGTGAATTAGAATTTACTTATATATTCACACATGCATATATGTATATATGTACATATACGTATATATGTAAATATACGTATATATGTATATATGTATACATACATAATATATATGTGTATATATATTATACATGATATATATATGTGTATATATATATGAGCATATATACATGCATATATGTATACATATATACATACACATATGTGTAGGAATGTGTGTGTGTGCATTATATATATAGATATAAATGTATGTATGTTTGTGTATATATGTATATTTATATATATATAAATATATATATATATATATATATATATAAACACACATATATATGTATATATATACATGTATATATATACATGTAAACATATATGTGTATATACACATATTTATATTTATCTATCTATATGTATAGATGTACATATGTTCATTCATGTACACACACCACTGCATCCAAAAGGATAGATTGTCTCAAATTAACGCATTGCACGATAATTCCTCGCCAGGTTGTGGTAGCAGCGGTGGTGGCGTGCGCTGGCGCTCGCTCAATCAACGCCGGTTGGGTCCTTCCGCCAGGCAACATCGGCACCTCGGGCATCCTGCGCAAGGATGGCTCCACCGATCTCTTTAGCCATGACTTCGCTCACGACATCGTTGCCATCGGACCCTCTGGCATCGTCCTAAAGAACGGCCCACCCGTTCAGCTCGACGCCGACCTCAAGATGGTGGGCCGCAGCAAGCGCTCCTCCGGCGCTGGATACGTCCTTCCCGCTGGCAACCTCGGCTACTCCGGAATCGTGCGCAAAGACGGCACCGTCGATCTGTTCGACTTCGCCCACGACATCGCCGAGATTGGTCCTTCTGGCATCGTCTTGAAGAACGGCCAGCCCATCCAGCTGGACGCCGACCTCAGGATAGTCGGACGTTCCAAGCGTCACGTCATTGGTGACACCGGCATGATCACTGACTGGGGTCAGATCATCCAGTTCAGGGAGCCATTCACCACAATTGTCCACGAAGGCCCTAGTGGCATCGTCCTCTCCGACGGCCAGAACATCCAGAAGCCTCACCTCTGAAGCCCGGTTCTTGGCTAATTATCTTCCAACTTTGTTCAACATTCTCAAGTCTGGGAATGTAGAAAGGCATTGAACTGAAGCTTTAATGGAAAAATTAGTACGTTAGCTTACGATCAAGAAAATATTCTGAAATACAGCACACCAGACATTTCAGTCTTTGATGAAATCTTGTTATATTTTGTATTGATCATTTGATGATTGAATAAAATCATAAAAATCCATTGCTTACCATTCCACTTTTAGATTTATATGTAAAATGAATGAAAGGTTTATCTCTGAACATACTGAATATCATCACACAAAAAGAAAATAACATGAATACTTATTCTATCATTACTATTATCGTACAACTATTATTACAACTAATACTAAGACAAAAAAGAGAAATGCAAACATACTGTATGCTATATACATATATATGTGTGTATGTGTGTGTGTGTATGTATGTAAGTATGTATGTATGTATATATATATGTATGTATGTATGTATATGTATATATATGTATATATACGTACATGCATGTGTGCATAAATTAAAAATATACACACATATATACATGTGTATATGTATATATATATGTATATATATATATATATATATATATATATATATATATATATATATATACATATATGTACACACACATATAAGTGTATGTATTTATATATATATATATATATATATATATATATATATATATATATATATATATATGTATATGTATATGTATATATATATATATATATATATAGTATATGTATATATATATATATATATATATATATATATATATATATATATATATGCACACACATACGTGAACAGACATATACACAAACACACATCATTATCATTACTAACACTATTTTGATCATTATCATAATCGTGATCATTATCATAATTATTCATATTTTTATATACTATTGTAGTTATTATTATTTTTGAAATTATATTGTTATTATTATTATCATTATTATTATTATTATTATTATTATTATTATTATTATTATTATTATTATTATCATCATCATTATTATGATAATTATTATTATTATAATAATAATAATGATAACAATAATAGTTTTTTCATTATTATAATTATTATTATTAATATCATTATCATTATGTAATTGTTATTGTTATTATTATCATTACTACTACAGGTCTTATCATCATTATCACCATTATCATTAAATCATCATTACAGTTTATGTTTGTTTTTATTGTTGCTAGTATTATTTTCAGTAATATTACTATTATTATGGTTATTGATTTTATACTTATCCATATCAGCATCATCGCTGTTATCGTAATCATTATAATTTTCTTCTTGCTATCATCATCACTATTACTACCATCATTCTCAATAAGATTGCCATTGGCATTTTATCCTTATTATGATGATTATTTCGTTATTACTATCATTATTATTGCCATTATCTTTCTATAGAGTTTGTATCATCTCTTCCCAGATAAGAATTAATGTTACATGACTTGGTGATTGTTAACGAAAGATATGTAATCGTCCGGTCACAAGTATTGCATTTGTGATCTCCAGAGTATTTGGAAGGGTATAGATGTTTTCTTTTGCTAAATAACAACTCAGGAGACAGGGAATGAACCTGAATCGATCAGCTTTGGCTGCGCTCTTGCAACGGAGCATGCGGAGGCCTCTAATGATGGTATCATCGAGGAGGTGACGACCTTTTTAGAGACCATTTAATCAGAAAAGAGGACGTGAACGAACTGCTTAACTTGAGTTCCTTTGCGAAATGTTTTCATTTATTTCCTTTTAGTTGCTTATATGTTACTGTTTCGTCTATTCCTTTCATGTCCCAAATAATGCTTTAGAAAAGATGGATAAAGGGTTAACAAAAACTTGAATGAGAGTGATAATAAAATTAACAAAATAATGATTCAGAGGTACATACTATTATTAGTATTTATTATTATTGTCATTATTATATCTAGTATTATTATCATGATTAATAAAGATTTGGAATTGGATAAAAACAATTATGATAATATTTTGGTGATAATAAAAATCACTGATGGAAATACAGTCGAGGGAAGGGTATTAGTCATAATTTTGTATAGTTTCCAAACAATGCTCACATCCCGCAAATATGTACAGCATAAATTACATGCATGAAATAAAATAAAGTATGATCTGCCACCAAATTATCACTCGTTAAAGTATTCGGCTTCCGAAATCAAAGAAAGCAGATTACTTATGCGTGTGCATATATGTGTCTGTCGGTGTGTTTCTTCCGTCTTTCTCTTTCTCTCTCCCTCTGTCGCTCTCTTTACACGCTCATACATACAGACATACAAACACACACTTCCACACATACACGCACTCGCATACACACACACACACACACACACACATATATATATAAATTTGTCTGTATCTGTGTGCGTATATTCACACACACACGTATATATATATATATATATATATATATATATATATACACACGCACATATATATATATATATATATATATATTTAAATTTAAATTTGTCTGTATCTGTGTGCATATATTCACACACACGCACACACACACACACACACATACACACACATGCGCATGCATGTATATGTTTGAATATATACCCACTATGCAGTATCAATAGACACAGTGGGCGGGTGGACGAGTGTTGGAGGCCACGGAGCGGCGGACGGGTATATATAATGGAGCTGTGGAGACTGGTGCATCAGATTTTCTAACACTTCCAGCGATCAGACATGAAGTTCCTGGTGAGTGAAGCAGAATCAGCATAGGCATATTCAGTGAATTTGCCGTTACTTGTGGTATTCTTTATATATTTTAAGGTCAGAAACATTGAATTATTGTGGATTAACGCAGTGCATAATAATTCCTTGTCAGGTTGTGGTAGCAGCGGTGGTGGCGTGCGCTGGCGCTCGCTCAATCAACGCCGGTTGGGTCCTTCCGCCAGGCAACATCGGCACCTCGGGCATCCTGCGTAAGGATGGCTCCACCGATCTATTTAGCCATGACTTCGCTCACGACATCGTTGCCATCGGACCCTCTGGCATCGTCCTAAAGAACGGCCCACCCGTTCAGCTCGACGCCGACCTCAAGATGGTGGGCCGCAGCAAGCGCTCCACCGCTGGATATGTCAATGAGGCTGGCAACATTGGCCGCTCCGGAATCGTGCGCACGGATGGCACTATTGAGCAGTTCGGCCACGATCTGGCCCACGACATCGCTTTATTTGGCCCTAGTGGCATCATCCTGAAGAACGGTCCACCCATCCACCTGGACGAGAACCTCAACACGAGGGGCCGCACCAAGCGCCATGTCGTAGGACACACCGGCATGATCACCGACTGGGGTCAGATCATCCAGTTCAGGGAACCTTTCACCACCATTGTCCACGAAGGCCCTAGTGGCATCGTCCTCTCCGACGGCCAGAACATCCAGAAGCCAGCTGTGTAGAAAACGGTCCAATATGACAACACGAAGAATAACCGTCGTTTTTTGC
>NC_061858.1:12130751-12133251 GCF_019202785.1 Penaeus chinensis
TACAATTGAAACAATATACCCTCTAATCACGAGAAAAATTAAACAAATACGTAATAAATGAATGATATTCATATTGTTTGAACCCATACCGTGATCACACAGTAATGTGATCTGAGGTCAGAAGAATGGAGAGCGTACCATTTGCTGTCAATCAGCACTTTAACCTAACAAAACCAGCATGAGCGTAACTGCACATATGGCTTAACACATTTAGTTGGTAGATAAAAGAAAGGAAAGATGGCCCAAATATATACTCACAACAGGTTCTGATGACTTTTGAAGATGGTCGAGCGGATTTCGGAAACTGTGTGTCCATGTTGCGAGCCGAAAGGACGCAACGAACCACCCTGCCACCAGATTGTAAAGGCTATTAAGACGCCTTAAACATATAGTTTAGCAGGAGTAGTGAAAGGGACGGTTGGCTTAACCTCTTTTATTGAGAAGCGTAAGCAACACAGATAATTCACATGGATACAAGTCTTGGTAAGGCTTATTGCTGGGTATGGTCAGCCAGGAGGGGGGGGGGGGTCGGACGGCTGGCTCAGCGGCCAGCCTTGACCAACAGGTTTTCGGCAGGAACTCTCTGTAGTGACTCTCCCGACCTGGGTCATCCTGGCCTTTTATACCCCGGGAGTGCGCGTGGGGCGGTTATCAATATCTGTCAAGCGGCCGCCCGGGTCACGCTCGGGTGCGGGGCACTGCAGCATGGCAAGCCAGCGAGCCACGTGGGAGCCAGCCACGTGGGAGCCATAGTTCCCACGTGTACACTGTATACACATAAACACACACACACTTATAAGACATGGCCATCATCAATCGATGTCGGCTGTTGCATTATTGACTGTTTAAAGTAAAAACTCGTCCTTTATCTGGTTTGATAATTATTATTGTGTTTTCATGGACTCCCCACTAGGTCCCTCCTATGCCAGTGCATTTCGTTTTCATTTTTTCTTATTACTTCTCTGAATTCCAAGCACCCTACATCAAATTTACATGTGAAATTCAAAAGAACCAACCAACTTTCCGTTTTAGATATCATGGTAACCAATAACAACGGCATCTTCCATACTAGTATTTACCGTAAACCAACCTTCACTGGCCTCGGCCTACATTTCCTCGGTTTTACCCCATATATTTATAAAATGAACAGTGGTAAAACTCTGAATCTGTATCGCCTTTCACAAAGAATTTGTATTTTTAAAAAACGTTTTTTACAACAAATTGGTACCCATTACAATTCTTTGATAAATTAACTAAAACTTTTCCGTGTTAGAAATTATCCAATCAACAAAATATCTCAAAAGAGACCATCAGTAAGTAAAAGCACCATATATGGATGATTCAAGCTATGAAATCAGGCAACAATTAAAACACACTTGCAAATTATTACCCCCCAGATTAAGTTAACATTTGTTTTCACTAACACCAACACTATAAACTACAGCTCTAAGTTGTGTTCTAATGTGATATATCTATTTACTTGTCCTAACTGCAAAGCTAGGTACGCTCGCTAAAAAAGTATCTTTACTCTTTCTTACTGAACAATATGATACGACGACGAAAACGGTTAGAAAAAGTGCTGTGAGCTCGACCTGATATTGGTCCCCCTGAGAAGGGCGTCCTTTGGGGGGGGGGGGGGGGGGGCATTTGTCTGTTTGCCCCTCAAGGGCCACAATGTTTAACTTTTTTTTACTAATCACACCTAAACAGATCTGGTTGAAAATTCCCCTGGAATAACTATTTTTTCTGATATTTTGTTCACTTTGCTATATCTATAAAATTGGGGTTTTCCTATGTATAAGATCATTAATATTTCGTGTTACCGCCACCAGCTTGGCAAACGTTGGCAAATCTACGTGGTATAGATGCCACTTAGCCGCCGTTAACTGGCGCCCGTCTGCAGAGCGCAGTCACTCCCATGCCATACCTGCTTAGGCAACATGACGATTGTGGGTATGATCTTGGGGGAAGTCTCTGCCCATGTCTACCTAACATTCTCAATGAGACTGAGCTCTGGCGATTTGGGTGGATGTGGCACAGCGTAATCTTGGGCAGTTTCCGAAATCACGCCTCCTGTGGATGGGGATGGTATCCCGGACGAGGTAAATTGTCTCCCTCCGGATCGGGGAACACAGTAGCCCTCACCGATGGTAGAAACATCTCGTCCAGGATTTCCACATAGGCATTCCCAGTAAAATCTGCCGGGCACGACACCCGTCACTCCCCGACACCGATGTTGCACATCCATTCAAACTGCCCAGCATTTCTGACAGTCTGTTGACAAGAGAACAAAAACGGTTCGCATCCCTTGTACTAGTTATGGATAGCAAAAGAAATAAAAAATAATGAAAATATATAACTAAGAAGAAAAGGACTCACGATAAGGGGACATGGCACTAACTACCTGCCACATCCCTTTCTCAAACGTAGTTAGATGTAAAAGGTATTGCCATTGAGTATCAAATGGTTTCCATTAGTTCATGATATGTTTGCACTTCAA
>NC_061858.1:12173251-12175751 GCF_019202785.1 Penaeus chinensis
TATAACTGATAAACATTTTTCAGGATTATTAGAGATTCTTGAAAGCTGGGTAACAATCCGCTATAAAGCCTCCTTAAACAGTAATTATGCTGTTTTAGTTTTTAGTGTATATACTTATTCACTCTCACTGACAATTATAATAGAAGCATCGGCAGCATATGCACTTAGTAGTTTTCAGTGTCAATAATGCTTATTTAGAGTTTATTGACAAATATCAAAGCTTCGTCTATTCAGTCGTTCTAAAACGAGCGGAAGACATCTATTTCCCTTTGCTCCCCGCGTTCACCAAATCCGGGTTACGTATTCTGTTCTCCCGTTGCGTGTTCATCTCGTAGGTCCGGGTTGTGTCGTGGCGTTCGCGGTGCGTGTCACACTCGAAAGCTGTGACAAGAGAAATCTCCCTTCGTACGACCAACCCAGTATCCTAAAACCACAAATTTATTCCTTCCTCCTTCCTCCACGCCTACAGGAAGTCCTACATCTTGGGAAGGCAAAACCTCTCGTAGGATATCCTCTGAGGGGAGCATCGTCCTCCAGCAGTCTCTCCTCCTCCCCTTCCACCTTTTCTTCCTCCTCTCCTTCCTTCTCCCCTTTCACATTCTTCTCCTCCTCTCATTCGCCCTTTACGTACTCTCCCTTTCCCCTTCTGCTCCCCCCCTTCCTCTTCCCTTCCCTACTCCCTCCCCCATCCCTTCCACCTCCCCTTCCTCCTTCCCTTTGTACTCCCTTACACTTACCTTCCCCTTTCAATCGCTCCTTCCTTTCTACTTCCCCCTCCCTCCCCTCCCTCTCTCTTTCTTCCTTCCATTCTTTCTCCCCCCCCCTATCCTCCTTTCCCCCTACCCATCACCATCTCCCATTTTCCATCCTCCTCCCATTCTCCCCCTCCCCCCTACATTTCCTCCTTTCACCACCCTCCTCTCTTTCCCTCCTTCCCTTCCTCCACCCCTTTCTCCTCCCCTCCCCCTTCTCATCCTCATCTCTTTCCTCCTCCCATTCTCTCTCTCCCCTTTTCTCCTCTCCCCATCCTCGTCTCCTTCCTTCTTTCCTTCTTCCTCCCCTTCCCTTTCCTATCCTTCCCTCCTTCCTCCTCCCCTTTCTCCCTCCTCCCCATCCTTCCCTCCTCCCACCTCCCTGATCTAACTCCGGTTTTGTTGTTTTTTTCCTTCCCCCTTTTCTATGAAGCTTTATCTTCTTGTAATTATGCGTGTGACGCGTTGCGGTTGGCGATGTTTGCCCATCCGTTGTGCTCTCTTCTCTCTACTGCTAACTCGGATAATGATGATAACGTTAAAATTAGCAATGAGAGTGAAAATAATAACAACAACTTCAAAAGCCAAATTAAAGTAGCCCACAGAAAACAATATTGACAATAAAGATAATCATAGCATTTGTTAGTCACAGCTATGATGCATTATAATTACATTTCGGGAGAAAATGAGACAGACCCAACCAACAAAACCGAAACAAAAATAAAACAACAAAAAAAGCTATTGTCGCGATATATGATTGACAGCGATTTCTAATCTCCCCCCTCCTCGTGATTCATGAACAGCTCTGACGTCATACATCCTTAATCCCCTCCTTTCTATTATTTTTCTTTTCCTTTTTTTTTTTTTTTTTTTTTTTTTTTTTTTTTCTTTTAGTTCCTGGAAATGTGTTTCATGAAACGGTTTTCGTTAGGTACTAAACAATAGGTTTGTGTTTTCAGTGAAATATGCGTGTTCCTACTTTAGTTTATATGTTTTTTGTATGATATCAACATTTTTAACTTCGCTGTTTGGATGTGAGGGTTGGGATGTAGGCCATGTCGTCATTGCCAGTACATTATTTTCTTCAGCCTTATTCTCTCTATCTCTTTCTCTCTTCCTCTCTCTCTCTCTCTCTCTCTCTCTCTCTCTCTCTCTCTCTCTCTCTCTCTCTCTCTCTCTCTCTCTCTCTCTCTCTCTCTCTCTCTCTCCCCCCCCCCCCCCTCTCTCTCTCTCTCTCTCTCTCTCTCTCTCTCTCTCTCTCTCTCTCTCTCTCTCTCTCTCTCTCTCTTTCTTTCTCTCTCTCCCTGCTTCTCTCCTGTTTATCATTCTGACACGATGATTTCCCGCCAAGGCAGCTCAGAACTAGCATTAAAGGGAATCATCTCTAGAGACGATCTGGGGCGCAGCGCTCGACTGCACGAACCTAGCAAGTGGGGAACATGAACATTCTCTCGATAAAAGTACAAATCACGTGTATGCACAGTTTAAGTTTGGTTCAAGGTTTTTCTTCCGGTTTACTTTGAGTTGATGTTCATAAGTTCTGATTACAAAAAAATAATCCTGGAGGAAGAGATTTGCTAGATTCTTCTTGGCAGAAAGACAATACAAACGTGTTTTGTTGAGTTTCAGCTAACATGCAAAACAATGTTTACCGACACTTGATCACTACTGTATTGGCATTGAAATCCCCTTTCAAGCTAAAAATCTAAACTTGATCAAATGGTTGTCAAAAATAAGTTTACAGAGGT
>NC_061858.1:12180751-12183251 GCF_019202785.1 Penaeus chinensis
GTCTCTCTCTCGTTCTTGCTTTATATTTCTGTCTATCTGTGTCTCTCTCTCGTTCTTGCTTTATATTTCTGTCTATCTGTGTCTCTCTCTCGTTCTTGCTTTATATTTCTGTCTATCTGTGTCTCTCTCTCGTTCTTGCTTTATTTTTCTACCTATCTGTGTCTCTCTCTCGTTCTTGCTTTATATTTCTGTCTATCTGTGTCTCTCTCTCGTTCTTGCTTTATTTTTCTACCTATCTGTGTCTTTCTCTCGTTCTTGCTTTATATTTCTGTCTATCTGTGTCTCTCTCTCGTTCTTGGCTTTATTTTTCTACCTATCTGTGTCTCTCTCTCGTTCTTGCTTTATATTTCTGTCTATCTGTCTCTCTCTTTCGTTCTTGCTTTATACTTCTGTCTATCTGTGTCTCTCTCTCGTTCTTGCTTTATATTTCTGTCTATCTGTGTCTCTCTCTCGTTCTTGCTTTATATTTCTGTCTCTCTGTGTCTCTCTCTCGTTCTTGCTTTATTTTTCTGTCTATCTGTGTCTCTCTCTCGTTCTTGCTTTTTTTCTGTCTATCTGTGTCTCTCTCGTTCTTGCTTTATTTTTCTGTCTATCTGTGTCTCTCTCGTTCTTGCTTTATTTTTCTATCTATCTGTGTCTCTCTCTCGTTCTTGCTTTTTTTCTGTCTATCTGTGTCTCTCTCGTTCTTGCTTTATTTTTCTGTCTATCTGTGTCTCTCTCGTTCTTGCTTTATTTTTCTATCTATCTGTGTCTCTCTCTCGTTCTTGCTTTTTTTCTGTCTATCTGTGTCTCTCTCGTTCTTGCTTTATTTTTCTGTCTATCTGTGTCTCTCTATCGTTCTTGTTTTATTTTTCTATCTGTCTGTGTCTCTCTCTCGTTCTTGCTTTTTTTCTGTCTATCTGTGTCTCTCTCGTTCTTGCTTTATTTTTCTATCTATCTGTGTCTCTCTCTTGTTCTTGTTTTATTTTCTGTCTATCTGTCTCTCTCTCGTTCTTTTTTTCATTTTTCTGTCTATATGTGTCTCTCTCTCTTTCTTGTTTTATTTTTCTGTCTATCTGTGTCTCTCTCATTCTTGCTTTATGTTTTTATCCATCTGTGTCTCTCTCTCGTTCTTGTTTTATTTTCTATCTATCTGTGTCTATTTCTCGTTCTTGCTTTATTTTTCTATCTATCTGTGTCTCTCTCTCGTTCTTGTTTTATTTTTCTGTCTATCTGTGTCTCTCTCTCGTTCTTGCTTTATTTTGATCTCTATCTGTGTCTCTCTCTCGTTCTTGCTTTATTTTTCTATCTATCTGTGTCTCTCTCTCGTTCTTGTTTAGTTTTTCTATTTATCTGTGACTCTCTCTCGTTCTTGTTTTATTTCTCTCTCTATCTGTGTCTCTCTCTCGTTCTTGCTTTATTTTTCTACCTATCTCTGTCTCTCTCTCGTTCTTGTTTTATTTTTCTGTCTATCTGTGTCTCTCTCTCGCTCTTGTTTTATGTTTCTGTCTATATGTGTCTCTCTCTCGTTCTTGTTTTATTTTTATATTTATCTGTGTCTCTCTCTCGTTCTTGCTTTATTTTTGCTATCTATCTGTGTATCTCTATCGTTCTTGCTTTATTTTTCTACCTATCTGTGTCTCTCTCTCGTTCTTGTTTTATTTTTCTGTCTATCTGTGTCTCTCTCGTTCTTGCTTTATTTTTCTACCTATCTGTGTCTCTCTCTCATTCTTGTTTTATTTGATGTCTATCTGTGTCTCTCTCTCGTTCTTGTTTTATGTTTCTGTCTATCTGTGTCTCTCTCTCGTTCTTGTTTTATTTATCTGTCTATCTGTGTCTCTCTCTCATTCTTGTTTTATTTTTCTTTCTATCTGTCTCTCTCTCGTTCTTTTTTTATTTTTTTCTGTCTATCTGTGTCTCTCTCTCGTTCTTGCTTTATTTTTCTATCTATCTGTGTCTCTCTCTCGTTCTTGTTTTATTTTCTGTCTATCTGTCTCTCTCTCGTTCTTTTTTTCATTTTTCTGTCTATCTGTGTCTCTCTCTCGTTCTTGTTTGATTTTTCTATCTGTCTGTGTCTCTCTAATTCTCATTGTCTATTCTCTCTCTCTCTCTCTCTTTCTCTCTCACTCTCTCTCTCTCTCTCTCTGTCTCTCTCTCTCTCTCTCTCTCTCTCTTTTTCTCTCTCTCTGTCTGTCTGTCTGTCTTCTCCCCCCCCCCCTCTCTTTCTCTCTCTGTCTGTCTTTCTTCTCTTCCCCCCCCCCCCTCTCTCTCTCTCTCTCTCTCTGTCTGTCTTTCTTCTCCCCCCCCCCCCTCTCTCTCTCTCTCTCTCTCTCTGTCTGTCTTTCTTCTCCCCCCCCCTCTCTCTCTCTCTCTCTCTCTCTCTCTCTCTCTCTCTCTCTCTCTCTCTCTCTCTCTCGTATACCTTCCCTTCAACGCGTGAGTGACATCTGCGTGATGCCCTCCATCCAAAGATTTCTCTCCAAGCACACTCAGCCTCCACGCACACTCATTAACTATTTTC
>NC_061858.1:12203251-12210751 GCF_019202785.1 Penaeus chinensis
TTATTATTATTATTATTATTATTATTATTATTATTATTATTATTATTATTATTATTATTATCATTATTTTTATTATTATTATTATTATTATTATTATTATTATTATTATTATTATTATTATTATTATCATTATAGTTACTATTATCATTATTATTATTATCATCATTATTGTTATTATTATTATTATTATTATTATTATTATTATTATTACTATTATAATTATTATTATTATTTTCAATATTATTATTATTATCACTATCATTATTATTATTATCATTATTATTATCACTACTGTTATGTTATTATTGTCATTATTATTAATATTTTAGTGTTATTATCATTATTATTGTTATTACTTTTATTATCATTATCATTATTATTGTTATTACTATTATTATCATTATCATTATTACTGTTGTTATTAGGCTGATTATCATCATCATTACCATCATTATTATCATTATTATTACAATTATCAATATTAGTAATGTTATTACTATTATTGTTATTATTTTTATCATCATCATTATTATCATCGTCATTGTTTTTATTCTTATTATTATTTATATTATTATTATTTTTATTAATATCAATATTATCATTATCATTATCATTATCATTATCATTATCATTATCATTATCATTATTATTATTATCACCATCATCATTATTATTGTTATTATTGTCTTTATTATTGATATTATTATTATCATTATTATTGCTATTATCAATATACTACCAATATTATTTCTACTATCTTTATCATTATTATAATTGTTACTATTATTATTATCATTCCCTATGACCCGCATCGTTGGACTTGGTACAACGGTACGGGTAGAGTGACCAAGGAGATCGACCACATCCTCGTTAGCACTCGGTGGAGGATCCTCCAGAACTGCAGGGTGTATCGAAGCGCCGACTTCTGTGGAACTGATAATAGATTAGTTGTGGCTACTCTCCGGGTCCACTTTAGAACCCCCCCTTCGCCCAAATGAACACCCTAGGGTGTTTCATTTGGACATATTGAGGGAGGACGAGTGTGCCCGGGGATTTGCCGAGGCTATCTCTGGTCGTCTCACAGTACTCAAGGCCTGACAGACCCTGTTCTTATGTGGGATACCTCCAAGCGTGAAACGCTTGATGCAGCTCAGGAATCCATTGGTGAACGCCCAAGAGCAAGACAGAATTCCATCTCGCAGGAGACACTGGAAGCCACAGATGCTTGTCGTGCGGCTCGATTGTCAGGGGATCGCAACTTGCACCGTTCTCTGGTGCGCAGGACTAGATCAGTGTTGAGAAGGGATAAGGAACAGTTTATCAGTAATCTTGCAGAGGAGGTCGAAAGCCATTTCTTAGTAAATGACCTTCGTCCTGCCTACCAAGCCCTGAGAAGGCTGAACTCCAAGTCCTCCTCACAGACGACTGCAGTCCGCTCTGCAAGTGGCTAGATAATCTCAGATCCTGATGGGGTTGCGTGTGCGTTGGGCTGAGTATTTTGAGCAGTTGTATAAGGTTGATCCACCAACAGTTAACATGGATACGGGTAATGTTGAGATTCCTCTGCCAGACCCACCCATCAGTGAGGATCCATCCTCCCTGACTGAAGTCAGCGGGGCGATCTCCAAACTGAAGTGTGGTAAAGCAACAGGTGTTTGTGGCATCCCAGCTGAATAAAGGCTGGTGGAGAACCTGCCATCTGGCAGACTGGTACCTTTCCCCCTGACCTGTTGAAGGGTGTGGTCATCCCTCTCTGGAAGGGGAAAGGGGATTGCTGGGACTGCAGCAATCACCGAGGCATTACACTACTGTGTACCAGGCAAGGTACTCGCGCACATCCTACTGAGACGTATCAGAGACCACCTGTTGAGGCACCAAAGGCCGGAGCAATCTGGATTTACTCCTGGTAAGTCCACAATAGACCGCATCCTGGCGCTTCGAGTCATTGTAGAGCGCCGTCGTGAGTTCGGACGTGGGCTGCTCGCAGCCTACATCGACCTCAAGAAGGCGTTTGACACGGTGCATCGCGAATCACTCTGGGAGATCCTGAGGCTAAGAGGAATTCCAACAAGGATTATTGGACTAATAGCAAATCTGTATACAAGCACTGAAAGTGCTGTAAAGTGTGGTGGGGGCCTGTCGAGCTTCTTCCCTGTTAGTTCAGATGTGAGGCAAGGCTGTGTTCTTGCACCAGCACTTTTCAACACTTGCATGGATTGGATACTGGGTAGAGCTACTGTCCAAAGTCATTGTGGAGCAACTCTGGGCAAATCAAGGTTACAGACCTTGACTTTGCTGATGATGTTGCCGTTCTCTCTGAATCTCTGGAAACCCTAGTGGCGGCTCTTGATGCATTTAGCAATGAAGCAAAGCCCCTGGGGTTAGAGGTCTCCTGGACCAAGACCAAGATCTAGGATTTTTGGGACCTGCTAAGAGACCCTGTGCAGTCGGTACGTGCTTGCGGTGAAAACATCGAAGTCACATAGAGCTTTATATACCTCGGTAGTGCAGTTCACGACTCTGGGCTGTCTGACCAGGAAGTTAATAGACGGATTGGCCTGGCAGCAGAGGTCATGAAATCTCTCGACAAGAGTATTTGGAGATGCCGGTACCTGTGCAAAAGGACCAAGTTACGTGTTTTCAAGGCCCTGATACTGCCAGTTTTACTCTATGGTAGTGAAACTTGGACACTATCTTGTGCTCTGGAATCTCGTCTTGATGCCTTTTGTAACAGATCCCTGCACCGGATCATGGGGTACAGTTGGCGGGACCATGTGTCCAACCAACGGCTGCACCGTGAGACCGGTACAGGACCTATTACTTGCACAATCCGTGATCGCCAACTCAGGCTATATGGCCACTTAGCTCGACTCCCGCAAGATGATCATGCCCATCAGGTTGTCTCTGTCCGAGACAACCCTGGGTGGAAGAGGCCTGTGAGACGACCGAAAAGGTCGTGGCTTGGGCAGATCGATCAAACCTGTCGTGAGGAACTAGAGATGGGCCGAGCCCCTGCCTGGCGGCTCGCCATGAGGGACCCTCGTAGGTGGAAACGAAAGGTGGATGCGGCTATGCGCCCCTGCCGGCGTTAGCCCCAAAATGATGATAATGATGATTGCCTCTGATACTATAATCACCATACTATGATATCATTATTACTATTACCATTACATTTGCTATCATTTTTAATACCACCAGTATTGCAATTATCACTTGCATTATTATTGCTATTACTATTATTGTTATCACAATCCTTTATATTATCATTAACACTCGCAGTAGACGTACGCAGTGTAACTTTTTTTTTCTAATATTGCTATATTAATATTAGTTTCTTGTGCTATATTATGATTATGATATGTTTATTGCTGACATAACAAAATGATGATCGTTATTATCAGCATTGCTATCTTGCAATCATTACTATTACTACAGCTACCTTTATCATTTTTTGCTTACTACATCTTGTCTGATTATCTTTACCATAATGATTCTGACTTACTTTCCGTTATTACTGTATCCTCTCAGGTTTCTCGGTACTTGCACTGATGGAGCAGGACGCTACAAACACCAATATCTTAATTTCAGTAATAATCTTTCTTGCGAGGCTTTGCTGTTTGTAAATCAAAATGGGACAAAGGATTGATAAGAATATGTTATCCGTCATTTATAATTTAGTGAAATGAAAGCCATACTATCGACATTGCCAAGAATGGAAGGAAAATTTTCGAGCAACTGAAGTGTAGTAATGAAAAACTGACCTTTTCGATATTACTCTTCTTTTCTCTCAGTATCTGCAGCTTATAAGTAGTTGGGAAAATATATGTATACTGCACTGTACAATCCACATGTTACCAAGAGCAGGGAGTGTTTACAAGTGACGCTGTACTTTTATAAAACCAATTATCAAATGCGCACAGAAAAAAAAATAACTTCAAAATCGACAAATATAACTCACCAAATATAACGAAGTGCCAGAGTCACCGATGAACCCTAGACCTAGTTGTGAAGGCGGTCACTTATGCAGATTCACTTACTCAAGGGAACACAGATTTAAGTAAACGAGGCTTTTGTAAACAAGCTGACCACGGCGTCATGCATGAAAACACACGGAAGACGTCCAACCGTTTAGCAGTTAGATGACAGTGAATAACATGATGAAAAAATATGTAACACACAGAACTCACCCTTTGATTTGTAGTTATTGGGATAACCAATGCTGTTATGTTTAATAATACAGCATTTCCATATGAAATGTGGTATGCCAAACCACATACATGCAATATGAGTAACTGGAGATTCGATCAAGTCCGAAGGATATATAAAAGCCCAAATTAGTCAAGTTAGTGAACATTACGGTCAAGAGTAAGGGAGGGAGAACGAAAAGCATACAGCGTGGCAGACAAGACTGGAGATAGAGAGACAGACAGACAAATAGAAAGTTGTTATAGAACTGACCTAGTGACCAAAGACACTAACACAGACCACTAACAATTTTTTTTTTCAATATTTTCATTGGATGATGTAAATTGTTTGCATCTGCTCAGTCGTCTAGAACGCCTAATGCCTAAAACTGCTAAAGAAAAGCCCAAGTTACTCTGTCTCACCTCTCTCTCTCTCTCTATCTAATTATTTATTTATCTATCTATCCCTTTCTCTCTCTCTGTGTCTTCCCTAACGCCTTTACAGGGTACAATTAGAAAAGAGAGAGAGAGAGAGAGAGAGAGAGAGAGAGAGAGAGAGAGAGAGAGAGAGAGAGAGAGAGAGAGAGAGAGAGAGAGAGAGAGAGAAGAAAGAAAGAACGGGGAGAGAAGAGAGGAGTGAGATGTAGAAAAGACCGAGGTAGACAGAGCGAAAGAGAGAGAGAAATCTGTCTCAAGCAGAGTCAGAGGAGGACGTGGGTGAGGCAGGGTCATTACGTGCCTTCATTACGAGTGATTACTGAGATAATTGCAGGCAGTCGAGAACGAGAAGGAAATTGTCAACACGGGAAGAAATGGATACGAAAGAGAGATAAAAAGATGAAGATGAAGCAGATGGAAATAAGGAAGAAGTGAGACTAGTGAAGACCGAAAACAGGTAGATCAGGTAAATAAATTGCAGAGGAATAGGTGATAGAGGGAGCGGCCTCCCCCTCATGATAACCAGCCATGTCTGCGTTCCGCGGTGGGGCCCGGGGCGTATGCAGTTACCGGTATCAGCGAGTACCATGAAAAAATAAGCGAACGATAGTGGAACGCCGAAGGAAGATCTGGGATACACTCTGCCCCCCCCCCCCCCCTCCTCCTCCCTCCTTCCTCCTCTTCTAACCCTCCCGCGTCTTGATGCTGCTCGTCTTCATCTTTTCCCTTTTCTTCCTTTTCTTTCTTCTTCTTCTTCATCCTTTCCCTTTACCTCCTCCTCGTCTTCGTCTCCTTCCTCTTCCTCCTCCGCCTTTCTCTCCATCTTCTTCCTCTAATTCCTCCTTCTTTCTATTTCCTCTTTTTCCTCCGCTAAATCCTTTCCCTTCTTCATCAATTCCTCTTCCTCCGCCACTGCTAAATTCTTCCCCTTCTTCTTCTCTTCCTCCTCCTCCACCGCTGAATCCTTCCCCTCCTCCTCCTCCTCCTCCTTCCCCTGGGCCTTTCTCCACCGCGTTCTCTCCGGACCTGCCTGTGACGTCACCATCCAGTCTGCTGGAGGAGAATGAATGAATGGGTGAGGTGCCAGTTTGTGTTTTAGAGGCGCAGGGGTCCATTCCACTCGTGTTGTTGTCGTTACCGTCTGAAAAGCGCTGGGAAGAACTAGATAATCTTATTTTGTCATTGCGGTATCTCAAACTTTTTTTTTTCTTTACAATATTCCCTTAATACAAAATAAATGAATCAATTAAGAATAGAGGAAATTGGCGCCTCTTCCGTCGGCTAAACAGCTCCAGCCACAGGAAGAAGAAGGGGAACAGGCGGAGCAACTCAATTACGGTTTAAGTGATTTCATAATGAATTCCAGAGTACGCAGGTCCTTTTTTTTTTTTTTTTTTTTTTTTTCTTTTTTGAGGTCGCAGAACAGATGTCCGTGTTTGGACACAGATGGAGAGTTGCTTTGATGAAACTCCGATCCGACTGCATGACGTAATCGTGCAATGGCTGTTTTTTCATGGCACCTGTAGACTGGAGGAGTGGTCACTGACCTGGAGCGAGGGATCGCCATGGAATGCAATAAATGATTCTTTCTTGACCATTAGGTGTGCTTCCCTCCATGATAAATGAATATGACTTATTTCATGATAAATTGGTATGTCCTAGTTTATGCTTAACAGGTATGAGTTTTCAAATGGCTAATGGATATGTCTTATTTCGTGGCCGAGGGTTATTTTTTTCATGGCCCGTTGGTATGTTTTAAAAACCGGAAACCTTTTATTTTTCCTCTGATAATTCCTAGCATTCACTTTTTCTATGCATTAGATTTCGCGCGCCATTAACCATGTATACTTGTTTTTCGATGCAATGGTTTTCCCTTATATTAGGGCAGTGCAACATAATTTGCATGATTATGTGAAAAAGGACTTATTTACGACTTGTAAATATGCATAACATCCTCTATGAAAGCAAACATACAACAGAATCTGTAAAATTACATAAAAAAGATCCATTTTACCAACACATAAACATACACAGCAAGTTATCTGCAAGCACAACACACACATACCCCACACACAAACAGACACAAAGCAACACACAAAACAAAAGGACTGATTTACGACAATATTTTGCTGATTTAAGAGAAGACGAGGAACGGAATTGGTCACGCTCGTTTTATTAACATTTCGAGGCGGTTTGTGTCACGGATGAGCTAGTGTTCCTTAACATTTAAGTGAGTTTAATGAGGCAACGCGGAGGGTTATGGGGGTACTTGCGGTGAGTGACAGACGTAAGGAAGGAAGAGGTCTGATAATTCATAAATCTCTTCTCTTTTTCTTGTGGTTAGAAAATGTTGGTGTGGTGTTGCGAAAATAAAAGGTACATTTTATTGTTGTTCTTGTTATTTTCATTAGTATTGTCGTCGTCGTCGTCGTTGTTGTTGTTGTTGTTTTTGTTGTTGTTGGTGTTGGTGTTGTTGTTGTTGTTTTTGTTGTTGTTGGTGTTGTTGTTGTTGCTGCTGTTACATCTTTTTATCATCATTATCATTAAGTTCATTATCATGATCGTTTTCTTTAAGCGTATGGCATCTTCTTCAACATACCGCTTTGAACAGAAACATCACATTTACACCTTTACTAACGAACTCAGGTGGCAGAAAGCGAAGGGTAGGAAAACAAGAAATGGCACACAACAGGAAAAAACAGAAAAGGAAGACAAATTCGCTATGACAAGTGGGCGGTTTGTCCTGCCTTAAAAGTGGACCGGAAGTGCCATTGTTGCATCGTAGCGTCACGAGGTGCCTTATTGTGAATGGGTTAAGGGAAGAGAGATTTGTCTTCATATTGCCCGGGGAGGAAGGGTTAATGAAATCTAGGTTGTG
>NC_061858.1:12215751-12218251 GCF_019202785.1 Penaeus chinensis
GGGGGGAGGGGGAGAAGGGCATGAATGGGGCTCGTGGCAGGACCTCGTAACCCGCGCGCCAAACAACAGTCGCCCACAATGCGCCATTACGTGCGAGGCCTCCGTGCGCTCGCTAAACGCATCTTGCTCCACTTTTACATCAAAGTCTGTCGGGTTTGTGAGGGAGGCTTTGTTCGGCGCCGTCGTCAGAAGGGGAATCGGAGGGTTCTCTCCTGGCGGCAGAGGCTCAACCCCGGCGACTTAGGATGACTGGAATAAAAAAATATTTATGGATGTATATCTTCTGGATTATCACGTAGTGTGGTGCGTGTGAACATGAATGTGTATTTGTTTGCTCGCGCGTGCTTATGTGCATGTACGTATACGTTTTCGTGCACGCAAGTCTTAAAAAGAGGTAGAGGTAAGATTGGAAGGCAGTCGGCGGCGGCGGGGGATCGGCGCCTCGACCCGGGGGCGCGGGGTCAGGCGGGGCCACGCTTCCTCCTTACGTATCATTGTGAAGCCAAGACTTACTGCTTGTAATATGTTGCTGCACTTATTATTATGTAACCGGCGACGATCGGTGTGCACAAGTTACGACATGAAAAAAGAGACCCGAAGGATATAGGGTAAGAAAACCGAGAGAGACTGGGAGAGATCGAAAGAAAGAGAGGTCACAGCAGGTGTAGGGAAATTACGCTCGCTGGGGAGAAAATCGTGACTGTATGGCTACCGGAGACGTAGTTTTACACGTTATTCCATAATTGCCTCTTCCATGCTCTTTTCAGAAACGCCTTGTAGCACCTTTCAAAACCTCATGAGAATAACATAACAATTGCTTCCGCACTGTGGCAAATTTGGGCCAAACGTTAGTACTTAATTACCCAAAGACAACATTTTCACGGTAACATAAAATGTTTTTTACCTCTCTTTCTCTTCATTCCTTTAAAATCCCTAAATCATATAAAACAACATATTTGCCCGATATGCTTTGACATAATCCCAGCAGTACATCACTAACGAGGCCATAAAAGAGGGGGCTTCCCAGGGTAACTGACGTTCCTGTGTTATATTACCTGCGCCGGAAATCGTCAAACCCAGCAAGGCTCCCAATCCGCATACGACTCCCGCCGCGTCTCCCACCTCAAACAGGAGTTCAGTGATGACAGCGATAACGAGAGAGATGATCCTACTACTACTACTTTTACTGCTATTGCTAATGCTACAACAACTACTATTCTTACTAATATTAGTTCCACTACTAGTACTTGTTCTTCTACTAGCAACAGCTAATGATAATAGTAACAATGGTGATACTAAAATTATGAATAATGATAATGATAATAAAGCTGATTAAGATAATAATAGTAATAAAAACTGTAATGATAATGGTGATAATGATAATGATGATAGTGATAATAACAATATCATTAATGATAACAATGATAATAATGATAATAAGAATGATAATAATGCTAATGCTAAAGAAAATAATGATAATAATGATAATGATGATGTTGATAATGATAACGATGACAATAATATCAATAAGAACAGCAGCGATACAAAATAGAAACGAAATAACTGAGCAATTCATCGTACGATTGCAAACATCCAGGCGTTAAACTGTTGTGCACTATTAAATGAAGAAGTCGTGACCCGCTCCGACGACCTCCGATTTCGTGGTCGTTGTTTCGGTCGTCGAGTGGCAAGTTCTGTCGTCGTTGATGTAATTGCACATTGTGTAAGTGTAAATCACGGAACAAATCATATTGTTGATAGGGGAAAATATCATACCTGTGTGTCTGTCGTCTGTCTATCTGTCTGTGTGTCTGTGTGTCTGTCTGTCTGTCTGTCTGTCTGTCTGTCTGTCTGTCTGTCTGTCTGTCTGTCTGTCTGCCTGTCTCTCTCTCTCTCTCTCTCTCTCTCTCTCTCTCTCTCTCTCTCTCTCAATTTCTCTCTCTCTCTCAGACGCACGCACACACACACACACACACACACACACACACACACACACACACACACACACACACACACACACACACACACACACACAGACACAGACACAGACACACACACACACACACACACACACACACACACACACACACACACACACACACACACACACATACACACACACACACACGCTCATATATATATATATATATATATATATATATATATATATATACACACACATATATATATGCACACATATATGCACATATATATATGCATAAAAACAAACACAAAGACAGTGACATGTACATAATTGATCCGCCTGATGAGGAACTTTTGTGTGTTCGAAATGTCACAATTTCATTTCATTACTTATTGTGGCTGTTTTCCTATTCACATATATAGACACATATATATATATGCATGTATGTATGCATGTTCAAAAACACACAAACACATGTGTGTGTGTGTGCTTGTGTGTGCAAAGCAAGATAAAGAGGGCGGGCGGGAGGGGACAGACAATCACGGAAAGAAAGAAAAATAAGTACCTAGCAACGGA
>NC_061858.1:12223251-12228251 GCF_019202785.1 Penaeus chinensis
ACTTTGCCGAAGCCCCGCCGTGGGCACTGAGCCTGATAGAGTTCAACATAATGAACCTGTCAATGAAAAAGAGCCTATACCCCATGCCTAGCCTAAAGGCAGAAGCCCACAGGTCATTGCAGCCATCACTCCTCCGGGTAGTAGAACATACTACGTGGTGTGTTGAGTGTGTGGGTATTGTATATGATAAATATAGTAATAAATTAGTATAATAGATTGATATGTAGTAATGTTAGGGAAATGTTATACAAAATAGATGTTCATATATTCTTCCTCAACTAACTGTAGAAAACTATCCCTTTCCGTGACCTACGATTCTCCTCACAGGAATTCTTCTCGATAGATAACGGTGAAGGGCAACGCCAGAAGGGAAGAGTTTACAGATAGGCCGCTGACAGGCTTCCTATCATACATCGGCGTTGGAGGTGTGCCTGATGACCAGCGTACCTCAGATCCACAGAGACGAGCTGCCAGCTGGTATGGGCGACGGCGAAAGCACTGGTACCTACGTGAAGTAAGGCGAAGGATGTAGTAGAAGGTGGATTCTTAGGATGGTAGGTAATAGGATGAGATAAAATAACGGTAATATGTGCTGAAGCATGCAGGCGTAGAGAACAATGCAAATATAATACGTGATACACGTCAAATTGTACCTCAAACTTTTGGTAGCGTCCTACCCGCCGTGTGGAAAGAGCACAATGCTTCACCATTGCGTTCAGTGAGTTATGAATGTGATGATTAATATACGAGGACAATAAATCAAGAACATAAAAATCTAACACAAAATAAAGAAAGCATACTTTGAACACAGTTGGAATTTCCTATCAGTTAATAGAAAATAGACATTATTTCCGCACTATTATTTTGGAACATGGTACTGTTAGACTTTTAATAAAAGGCTAATGCGAGTACAGTGCACATCTGCATCTTTGAGCTGATTTTCATACAAACTAAATCAAAGTTATCAACATCATCATTATTTATCTATTGACTATTATCAAATATTTTCTTCAAAGAACTATTACTTTCAGAAAATACCTTAATACTTCCCAGAAACGGGTTCATTACCAGCACGTAGATAATTACGCGCAGTTTGAGAACCACTGGTTATAGTTTGTAGGTAAAAAAAAAACAGTTACAATTCAAAATCAAGGTTATTGTGATAATGACAAAATTCAAACGCACAGAGAGTTGCACATAGTTATATATATCTTTCAATTATATATATATATATATATTGTAACGTATGCGTCTTGTAGCATTAATACCGTTTCTGAGGTTTATGCCAGTAATTCATTTTATGTAGACTGATATAAGGAACCGCAGTCCCACAACAACAATCAGTATACCAAACCCCTGTTCCCACGAGAGATATTGTTCTCACTTAATTCACCTTTTCAGTATGTTCCTCACTAAAACAAGGGGAAGTCGCCTCATTGTGAGAGAGTAAAAGAGGTCAAAATACCATACTCTTACTTGATCTTCTCATGTTTACAGACGCGGGGCACATGAAGGTCGCTAGAGCAGGCAGAGAGGGATTAAGAAGGGAGTGAAGGAGAGAGGAAGAAGGTTAATTAGGTGAAAATGAGGAGTGTTTAGGGTGGACGTTGTGATGATACGGGCAGGGTTTTGAGAGGGGAAAGAAACAAAAAGGGAAGGCGTGTAATATTGCGACTGCAATTAGGATAGAGTATTGAATGAGAAAATTAATAACGTTTAACGAAATGATGAAGGAAGGGAATACAAAGCGTTTGAGAAAGTCCGGAAGCCAGTCTCTTTTCATTATAGTGTATCATGTATGTACCGACATAGACCGCCTGGATCTTTTTCTTTCGTTGTCAAAGAGTTTAGCGATAGATAAATAGATAACGTACATGTGAGAGATATGTATCTATCAGAGCGTGGGATTGGGTGAGGGGGATGAGGTTATAAGCATAAATAAATGATAAGTAATATATGTAATTCAATTACCATAGTTTAGATTACTCTTGTTCTTAATAGTTTAAGACCACACTGTGCATCATTCCAGTAATCTGATATTAGGAAAATTGAAAGAGGGCATTATTTCTGAGAAGCCTATGAGTTCTTCCGGAATTCTGTCCTATTATCTACATAATTTTTCACTTTCAAAAGTACTAAATCTACAATATATACCAACTTTATATATCATCTTTGAACAAAATTTCCCTTATTCATGCATTATCCTTGGTATCCTTTTCCCGATGATACAACTTGCTTTACTATCGTTTCCTTCGGTCGGGCGAGGACAGAATCATCAATAACAAACTCTGGACGGCCGAAGATGAAGCCAAAGCCAACCAAGTGGAAGGCAGATCACTGTCCGCCGACCGCCAAGCCCGCGTTCTGACGAGCGGAAGCCTGGGCCAGGTTGGTCGTCTCTCTCTCTCCTCTTTGTGGGACTACGGACGTAAGGCTGGAAATCTTGAGTGAATTATAGCTTCCATCAATCTTACTTTTGTAAACGTTTTTAGGATTTAAGTTTTAATTGGTGTGTAACGTCGACGGTGAATAGTTCGAAAGGTTTGGAATGACTGATATAAGCGAGAGAAGGCCGGAAGGTGAGTTACCCGCAAAACTAACATTGAGACCATCTTCTCAACCCGCACGAATTTCTTCGGTCCTGTTTCCGTCTGTGCTTCTTAGGTTAATTTAAGCTAATCTAAGTACGAATCAACTGATATGATAGGTACTAAAGAAACGCATTATCTATATTGATAAGGGTATGTCGAACAACACACACACACACACACACACATACAAACACACACAGTACATATTTATGTGTGTCTATGTTTAGGAATGTTCTTTACACACACACACACACACACACACACACACACACACACACACACACACACACACACACACACACACACACACACATATATATATATATATATATACATATATAAATACATATATATATATGTATATATATACATATATATATATATATATATATATGTATATATATATATATATATATATATATATATATATATATATATAAGAAGAAGAAGAACATTTGCAAACATAGACATAATACATATGTACTGTGTGTTTGTGTGTGTGAACACGATGTATGCATTCACAAATATATTAAAGATATACACATACACCTACAATACCTACATATATACACAACCTTTTCGCATCAAAGTATGATGAGAATAATCATGTTCCTGTAAAACACAACAAAAACATTTGATCTAACAACTTTCTTACAGGAAGAAAGTAATCATAAAAGAAACATAAAACTCGACGGAAAATTAGCTTAGAAGACGAAAGGAAACATTTAAAAAGCTCTTACATGATTCTGAATTGAAGCAGCAATTTAATTTTTGTTTTGAAATACAGATTTAATGGGGACGTGAAAGCATAATTTTAGTTTTTTTGATGAAGCTCTAAACTTACATACGGGATTTTTTTTTCTTTCTCAGTCAAATAATCTAATTGAAAAGTACATACATAACCAGGACTAAGAAACAAACATTTTCTTCGGTTAATTTAAAATATTCATCAAAACACATCTTGGGACGACAGCCGTACTTTAAGGACATCAATAAGCCTAGTTTAAGACACCTCACACCCACACACCTCACACCACACACTCTCCCGTGCCCCTTCCAGACCGAGGGAGGCTTCCAGCCTTCTGCCATCAGCGGCCCTAACCCTGCCGGCCTTAACCCTGGAGGCCCTCAGGTCCCCGACTTCTACAAGAAGTACCTTAAGAACGAGCGAGCTGGCGTGATCGCGGAATCCTCCTTCGAAGACGATAATATTTCAACTTCTTCTGAGCAGGTGAGTTTCCCTTCGACATCGACGGCAGGGAGAAATACCTACATCAAGGTTGAGATTATTCTGTACGCTTGCCACTTCAAGTACTTTAAACAGAGTCGTGTTGAGAGGCAAGTCAGTGATGTGACACGTGAATGATGTATTTTTGGGGGAGAAAAGGAAAGATGAGGGTTTGTTGATGGCAGTATATACTATAAAGGTAAGAATATTTGAATGCGCAATATAGTATGACGTGACTTCTGTATGGAGCAAGTAAGATGCCACGCTGGAGAGGAACATGGGTGATGGTCAGCAGTGAGATATAAGCATGAGAGAATGTGTTGCATGGAATTGTGCGTCAGCAAGCGCAGCACATGACTGGGACACGAAGCACAGGTGTCGATGGTGTGTAGGTCAGATTTCGTGAAAATGTGAGATCCAAGTGTTGATTTATATGCTTATCATTCTGTTTTAGAGGTAGAGAAAAAAACAAATAAAGAGCCATAATATATAAGATCACACACACACACACACACACACACACACACACACACACACACACACACACACACACACCACACACACACACATATATATATATATATATATATATATATATATATATATATATATATATGTATATATATATGTATGTATATATTCATATATGATTATATACCCCCCCCCCCCTCACATACACACACGCGCACGCACGCACAATCACACACGCACAGAAACACTTTTAATATACATTGTATTCGGGATTAGTCATGTAAGATTACGACCATTGATAAAATGCTAGATCATGGAAGAACAGCATTTCCTCCGTGCGTCAAATACTATAAAGAATAAATGAATGCAAACTGATGGTCCGCGAGTTCCCTGACTGAGTCCTTCCTCCTGCAGGTGGTGAGCTACAGCTACCTGGCGGCGCCGCAGGACAGCGCCCACTCCACCACCTCCCACAGGTCCAGCAACGACGTGGTTTACGGCTCGGGCTCCGCCGCCAAGCCGCCGGGCCAGCTCAGCGCCTCCGTCGTGTCCGTCGCTCCTGCAAAGGAGGCTTCCAAGCCAATCGCTGCCGCCCAGACGTCCTCCGTGTCCGTCGCCCCCGCCAAGATTTTGACGGCGTCCTCCCAGAACTCCGTGGTGGCGGCGCCTTCCAGCGTCCACGCCTCCATCTCCAACGCCGTGCCCTTCGG
>NC_061858.1:12238251-12240751 GCF_019202785.1 Penaeus chinensis
TCTGGTTTTGGCAAAGATGGGTAAGGAAAATTTGTGATAAAATATGATTATAACGATAATAACACTGATAATGATGATAGTTAGGATGATGATGATGATGATGAGGATGACGACACTGATGATGACGATGATGATGACAATGACGATGGCGATGGATGACGATGATTACTTAGTTTTAGCTTTTTCCATTTTCTTTTTATTTTCCTTCGAGATGCACCTTCAGTGATTTTATGCTGTTGTGTTTTAGAAACGTGTATTTTTAGAGGTCATCTGCCAAAGGGTCATTTAAGATTCCTCCTTCTTGTTTAATTCAGCTTTTTAACGGAAGTTTAAACGTAAGTCTTTAGGCTCGCACTCCACTTTGAAGTTCCCTCTACTTTTCCAGTTTAGTATAAAAAATATAAGACCCCTTTAGAATTAGTAATATTTCCTTGTTTTATCTATGAGTACTTTTATATGTTTTTAGTTCATGTTTTACTGACATAAAGGGAATATACACACTGGAAGTTGCCTCCAAGTAGTTCTCATACAGAGGCCCCCACGCTACAGCAACAATAATGATCATGATGATCATAAGAATAACAACAACAAAAACAACAACAATAACAACAACAACAATAATAATGATAATAATGATAATAAAGATTATGATGATAATAATAATAATAAAGATTATGATGATAATAATGATAATAAAGAATATGATGATAATAATGATGATAATAAAAGTAATAATAATATTGATAATTATACTACTACTAATGATGATCATAATGGTGCTAAAAATAATGATATTAATAATAATAATAATAATAATAAAACAATAATAATAATGATAATAATAATAATAATAATAATAATAATTATGATGATACTATTAATAGCATTAATAATGATAATGATAATAAAAAAAAAATAATAACAATAATAATAATAATAATAATAATAATAACAACTACAACAATAATAACAACAATAATGATAACAAGAACAACAAGTTACCCTGAATTCGAACAAACCAAAAATTCTAATCAAAGATGCTGTTATTTACATTTTACCTGCTAACACCTTACAGCTACACTTTCCTTGCTTATCTCATGAATCCTTATCATACATCAAATACGTAGAATCAATGGGAATATACCTAGTTGATACGCCGGGAAATGTAATAATTGACAGTCGAACGCTCTTGCTAAATTACAAAGTCGCTATATAAACCTGAACCTTGAGCATTTACCTACCTTTATATGTTATAATAATGATTACTGCAGTTCCGACGCATTACGAACATATCGACATCAAAAGCATTTTAATCACTGTGGAATCATTTGAATCATAAGCGAGGCACAAATCCACCAATGGGATAATACAGATATCGGAATCGGTCAGAGCAGTGAAATCATATGTTCATTTATTTGTTTATGTGATGTTCGCTATTAATTGACACATATTCTAATTATAAGTAATTGGCATCGTTTTTTTTCTATCTATTTACGTATTAATTATTATTCTTATAAGAATAATTATTATTATTGTAAAAATAATGATAAGAATAATTACAATAATAATAATATTAATAATGATAATGATAATAATAATAATAATAATTATTATTATTATTATTATAATAATAACAATAATAATAATAATAATAATAATAATTATTATTATTATTATTATTATTATTATTATTATTAGAGACATGGAATATTAAAATTCGATGGATTCTATGCACCATGTCAGTGTAAAGCTATGTTAGAAATTGGTAATACACTAAAAAATTAAAGTCTACCACAAAAATCTAGGGATTTCATTTTCTTCGAAGTATAGTTTAAAAGAAAGTATTTTTTGGACTGACTAAACTATATTTCTTTTGGGTATTCCCAGTAATTTTACAGTCTGGCGACATACTAAAAATATCTTACAGTCTCTTTACTCAAATTGTGGCCTGTGTTATTTACAGCACCGGCGGTGAGGCGGGGATGTTGTAAAGAGCTGCTGCCCCCCCCCCCCCCCTTCAAACCCAGGATAACAAAAAATCCACCACGTATCTGTGGCAGGATAAAGCGTTGACAATCCACTGCATGCTCTACCCTGCCGTGAGTAAGTGGTGGATGCTTTGTTGGGGGTAGCAGGCCTCCCAAGGGGGTGGGGAGGTTACAAAGGGCACAGATGATTCCAGGGCAAGGGTTTGGTGCGGGAGGGAGGGGGGGGGTGGGCTTCCGCTGGAAATGTTCTGTTTATATAAATAGTAGAATGTGAGACGAATACATCGATCTCATTATCGTAGTGATTGATCACGCGAAGGTATTCTAACCAATGTTTTTTATAAGAATGTATTATACATACATACATACATATATATATATATATATATATATATATATATATATATATACATATGTATATATATGTATATATATGTATGTATACATTTGTATATATATCATCCTTAGTGGAAAATGCACAAACTATTGTAAATCACTGTATAAAGATACGT
>NC_061858.1:12245751-12250751 GCF_019202785.1 Penaeus chinensis
ATTTGCAGATTCACTGAAGAGAACAATATCATCTGCAAATCTTAAGACTGTTTAGTTATTCGTCTCCTATATTGATACCCTTTCCATTACATTCTAGCTTCTTGAATATATATTATCAATGCAAGCTATAAACAGTTTTGATGAGATGGTATCGCCTTGTCTAACACCTTTTTTAATTTGTATTTTATCGGTTTCCATGTGGAGCTTGATGGTTGCTGTCCCATCTTTGTATATATCTTCCAATATTTTACATTATACCTCCTGTACTCTGTGTCTTCGAATAGCTTCTAGTACTGCTGGTATTTATTCAGGGTCAAATGCCTTTTTGTAATCGATGAAAGTCATACAAATATTTGTTTATTTTTTCTCTTATTTGGGTGACTGTGTGTATGTGGTCTGTTGTTGAGAATCCACTCCGGAAGCCTGCCCGTTCTCTAGGCTGGTTAGAATATTATAAGGTCTATACTAATTCTGTTTTACCCCTCATCATATCTTTGGGCACTCTTTTAATTTATCTCTAGTTACCGCGTTCGCTTCTATCCGTGGCTGTTCAATTTGAGTTGTATAGATCCATGTAGAAGTCTTCCACTACCCTTATGATTTCATTCTTATTATATGTCACTTCTCTGTCTGGTTTCTTTATTACATACACTTAATTTCTCCCTATTCCGAGTCTTGTTATAGCTGTTTTCATGCTGGTACCTGAGATCACTGTTTCATTTATTATTTAAGTATTGAATTTCTATACATCTTCTCTCTTCTTCTTGGTTTTAGTCTTTGTTAGATCAGTTAATTATATCTTGTCCCTGTTTGACGATACTTTCATGACCCTACACTTTTGCATAAGCTGTTTAGTTTCTACTGAGAACTTGCTGTTATTACCGCCTACTTCAAGTGCAGCTTCCTTTAATGTCTTTGAATGTTTGTTGATTTGTTCAATGTTGAGATCTTCGTCGCTGAGAAGTGAGTTGGATGTTAAGGTTAAATTATGTTGCTCTGGTCTTCAAGTTAGCAAAATTTGGCTGCGGTTTTCATATGAATTTTTTCCTTTCCTTTCTGTGGTGTAATTTAATTTTGCCTCTGACCATTCTATGGTCGCTGCCAACATTTACTTTATTAATAACTTCCACATTTCGTTTTTTATGTCAAATGGCGACTTCCATGTCCACTTCCCGCTCTAGTCTTTTTTCGAAGAATGTATTCATGATATTAAGTGATTGAGCCTCCACAAAATCGACTAGCATTTGTCCCCTCTCATTCCTAGTGACTATTCTGTGATTCTCCACTACGTTTCTCTTTCTGTCTTTTTACCTATTTTGGTATCAATATCTCCCATAATTATTGTGAAATGGGTTACTACTCTCTTGCTGGCTAAATGAACATCTTCATAGAAGTTCTATTTCTTCATCACTGTGGTTGCAGGTTGGAGCAGAGATTTGAACAATCTTTTTGTTGTACCTAATTTTTTTTTTTTTTTTTTTTTTTTTTTTTTTTTACTGAAGCCAATCTTTCGCTGATACTATAGAATTCCACGATATACTTTTCTAAACGTTTGTGAACTAAGAAACCTACCCCTAATTCGTGCTTGCTACCCTGGGGTTTACCTCTCCAATAGAATATGTGTCCATCATTTAGCATTTTCTGTTCTTTGCCTAGTCTTCTTACTTCACAGAGTTCCATTTAATGCAAGAGAGTTCCTTAAGTAATGCTAGTAATGCGGATTCAGTATCCTTATATTGCAAAGGTTCATCAACGTGGGGCGACCTGTCTTTAACCAGAGATTTTTGGCACCCTCTGCTCCACAGCGATCCTGATCGCCACCATAACCAGGGGCTTCTTCGTCTCCGGGGAATGAGGGCCGTTGCTCTGTTTCTGCAGTCATGGTTTTTGATTGAGAGGTAGACAGCCAAATTACCCCACACCTAGTGGCTTTGGTGTATGTTGGTGGGGGGAGTAGCTTAGCCAGAATGCGACTGTCAACAATACGTAGCAAGACCGGATGGTACACGTCACACCTCCATCCAAGCAGCTGCCGTTCTCCTTGGGCAGGGCGCAGATGTTGCCCGGCTTTCTCTTTTCACACAGGAATAAACATCCGCCCTCGAAGGGAACCGCCGTAAAAGGGCACGTGCGTAAGGCGAAGGACAGAGAGACACAGCAGACAGGCCAAGCCACACAGCGTCCAGCTCCCCCACCTCGTCCTCTACCCGGGGACACGGGGGCCTCTTGGGGGGTCTCATATCTATCTTCAACAATAAACCAGCAAGCTCAGACCCCTTTCATTGACGGCCTAAGACCATCTCTCTTACGCTTCCATCTGGTGGCTTGCGGTGGTCTCTTAAGCTTACATCTGGTGGCAGCGGTGTTCAAGAGCCTCACAACGCCGCCAGTAATTCACCTACCACCACGCTCCTCGCTGACGCCGATCCACGCTATCTGCCGACAAGCTACTCCTGTCGAAGTGCCTCCTCGCCTCTTTTAACGCCCAGCTATCGCTACCAAGTCTTCTTAGATCGCGCCTACCCACAGCATATCTATCCTACTACTTCGTGCTGACCACTCACGTCTGTGCTACCTTTCTGACGAGATCGCTGACGATATGTTCCCGCACTCTACGCCGCCACACTCGCCAATCCGACTCATCTACCTCGCCAAGTCTTCACGAACCCTCGTCAGCAAAACCATGGAGCCGCCATTCTACTCAGCACCACCACTACTTCCTTGCTACTATTTAAAGTAAGTGTGCCTATTAGTGCCAGATTAACTAATGCCCTCCCTATACCCACCCACACCTTACATACGAGTTGCCTTCTTTCAAATTCAAGTACACGCCAGTTACGAGTATACTCTACTAACTCTATACTACTTAACTTCTCGCTGCCAACAATTGTTTTTTCAACACAACAAACGAAGTCACACACTGAGATTAAACCTAAGACACACACACCCACATCTCACACCTCATTCCCCTTTCCTAACAATACTTTAATTGCTATGACATTTTTCTGCTATAAGTGTTTTATCTAATGTTATTATTGCTGTCCTCACATTGCAGTTCATTATATTTTATTTTCTACCTGAACAAATAACTATGTATTGTATGTTCGTTTTTCCCCATTATGTTATCCATATTTGCCGCTACGATTTTCGTTGTAATATTATTGTTTTCACCTACATACTGTACCCTACTAGTAAGTGCTTCGTTACTACTTCCTCTATGAGTGTGTGTATATCGTTCTGTTTTTTATAACACCCGTATTTTCTTGTACTTCCCACGCTAATCGTTCGCTTTTTCACATATAGTTTTAAGATACATTTCGATTACCTGCCTTAGGCCCAAACCCACCTACCTGCCCACCCTACACGGAATTCACTCTAGGATTATGAATTTTACTAAGTGGCATCCCCAGCACTTATAACTGAACCCAAGTCGCTTTAATGACGTCCTCTGGAAGTTCGATATCTTATCCTCATCTATGCTAGAATTTATGGTTCTTAGTTTAAGGAATTGGTAAATATGTAACCTGTATCTGACGGATGGTAGTCTCTTCTGTTGCAAATAATTGTAACACTGATAACGCACTACAGACACCATAATTCATATAGGCTTACATAGTTATATTACCGCAAGTTAATTTCAAGCCCGGCTCATGGCCGGGAACGAATGAATCCTGCGCCCACCGCACCGAGATGTTACTTATGCTCATATGATTGAACCGCCCGAGACGCGCACTGTTAGATTATCACCTCAAGGTGATTTTATGCCGTATACGAAGGAATCCTGCGCCCGCCGCACACTTGCGCTCATCTGATTGAAGCGCCGAGACGTGCCCGGGAGGGGCAGTGTTAGAATTACGTTCAGGCCCAGCTGCCTATATGTTCGAAGTATATATACTTGCCTATTTAGCCCAAAAATATGGAATTTTGTCCAATTATCTTCTCTCTCGTCAGTATGATGGTACTCTACTGAACTCGCTAATCCTAACAAGTAATTAACACCTCACTTGCCACGTTACCCTTCTTGTGACAAATTGTTCTTATTATACACTCATTTTTCTTGAAACTTAGTAATGTGATTGATAAACATATTGTCCTCCTCCTTAGCCCTTTTACTAGCCTGCTACACTTATATTTCAGCTTCTGAAGACGATTGACCCTCTATTTAAGATCTATTTAGCACGGTAATGGAACAAACTTCAGTGCGAAACCTCCGCTGCACCAGTTACCCTGTCACCCGACGACCCTAGCGACCATCGGATCACCAGGAACCATCTGTAGATACCGAACATAACCTGTATCCCTATGCGCTACTGCAGTGTTTCAAGCATTGCAGACGGTTCGAGGACGAGCCTTGCGCGTGGCTGAGCGATGTCAACAATACGTAGCAAGACCGGATGGTACGCTCACACCTCCGTCCAAGCAGCTGCCGTTCTCCTTGGGCAGGACGCAGATGTTGCCCGGCTTTCTCTTTTCGCACTGGAATAAACATCCGCCCTCGAAGGGAACCGCCGCATAAAAGGGCACGTGCGTACGACAAAGAACAGAGATACACAGTAGACAGGCCAAGCCACACAGGGTCCAGCTCCACCACCTCGTCCTCCACGCGGGGACACGGGGGTCTCTTGGGGGGTCTCATATCTATCTTCAACAATAAACTAGCAAGCTAAGACCCCTTTCATTGACTGCCCAAGACCATCTCTCTTACGCTTACATATGGTGGCTTTCGGTGGTCACTCGTTACATCTGTGACAGCGGTGCTCCCAACCTCTGTCTTACGCTTATATCTGGTGGCTTGCGGTGGTCTCTTACGCTTACAGCCACTGATAAGCCCCTCTTGTTGGGTTTTCCTGCCTAGCGGGCCTGCTCACTACACGAGGGTATACTCTCGTGAGCATGGGCTTGAATATCAGAAGTGCATTCATGTGTAATTATATTTTATACACTGATTTCATTTATGCGTATGGACAACTTGTCCATACGCATGCAAGTATACACCTTTA
>NC_061858.1:12278251-12295751 GCF_019202785.1 Penaeus chinensis
TGAATTAATTTACCGTTTTTCCAGTTAAGCTGCTGACATTCATCACGCAAATGAACGAAACACGCATTTGAATCTCTTGCATATCTAACGTCCCGTTTATGTTCACTTATTCTTTTATCAAAAGCTCTACCGGTCTCACCTATGTAAAACTTAGGGCAAACATTACAGAGTATAGTATGCATACCGGGAGAAGTCCCCAGAGCACCGCTAGTCGCATTGTGTTTAACCAAACTATTACGCAACGTGTTCGGGTAGGTACGTAAAAACAATGTCAATTCCAACGCTTTTAAATATGTGTCGTTTATCATCGAGGGACGGGTTATACGGAATTATTAAAAGATTATTGTCACTATCCTGTTGAGTATTACGGGAATGAGTGTAAAACTTCCATCTCGCATATAAATGAGCCTGATTTAAGAAAAATCGAGGATATCCTAATTTAGAAAACGTTTCAAATATGACGTCAATTTCTCGATCGATAAATTCATTATCACAAATCCTATATGCTCTCAGAAACATGGTCGAGACTACTGACTTCTTAACATACAAAGGGTGATTCGAGAAAAAATGAAGGAACAAGGAATCTACATCAAAACTCACTAAATTTCTTCCCGTGCGTCGGCAAGTTTCGAACCTTATCCATGAAATCCATTGAATGTTTGATATGACTATCAGAAAATGATCCCATAAAAGGAGATAAAACGCTCGCTAGCCAAGAGTCTAAACGACGGGTAACTGAGTTGCAAGACGAAATTATAGGTCTTAGAGGGACGCCCTGTTTGTGAGTTTTAGGAAGGTCATAAAAATACGCACTCCTCTCAATAGTGAATTGAGAAGGCCTATGCCTTGTAGTGGAATAAATGGCTGTTGAAAAAAAAAATATATACGTATATATATATATATATATATATATATATATATATATTTACACACACACATTATATAAATTAATATATATGTATATATATATATATATATAAATATATATATATGCACACACACACATGTGTATGTATGTGTTTGTGTGTGTGTGTGTGTGTACATATATGTATATATATATATATATGTATATATATATATATATGTAGATATATGTATATATGTAGATATGTGTGTGCGCGCGCGCGCGTGTGTGTGTGTGTGTGCGTGTGCGTGTGCATGTGTGTGTGTGTGTGTGTGCGTGTGTGTGTGTATATATATACACATATATGCATATATAAACACACACACACACACACATATATATGTATATATATATATATATATATATATATATATATATATATATTTAACCCAGTGCCGCCGGGGAAAATATATAAAAAAAGGGGAAAATGCTGTGTTCATTTTTTTTAAATATTTGTTTGTGAAATGTCTGCACATAGATGGCTGTGCTAGTGCTTAGGCATACAGGAGTCAATTAGTAGACCTTGTGACCCTACCTGATTTGAATTGGAGATATTTTTTTTTTTTTTATTGATATTTTTTTTTTTTTTTTTTTTTTTTTCTTTTACTAATGCTATGACTATTGATGGCCCCCACTCACTCGTGGTCGAGACTGATGAGCGAACACCTTGTTAAAACGCAGCAACAATAAACACAAGTGCTACCCTGGAACCCGGGGCTTCTCGTCTCACTAGACATAATTGTTTCTGTGTTCTAGAGTAACTAAATTAAAGTAAAAAAAACTGTAATTACAGATCTTGCGCACTTTATAGTGCTTTGCCAGCACCTCCAGTGCAATTGTTATTGCAGGTGACACAAGGCTACAGTAGGCGTAGTCAGCACCCCACCTCAGAACCGCAGCTCTCTTCTACACTAGGGTAGCCCTTGTGGCTTTGACCCCTGGGTAGGGAGGCCCAGTAGTCTGGGGCGTCCTTTGGACGCACTTTTTCTCTTGTCCTGAATTCTTTTCATCTTAATGTGACTTTCCTGAGCCTACCGGAGTTCTTCGTGAACTCCCGTATTCGCTTGGGGGGTGGGCATTGAATTACCGTCCTTCGCCTAGGCAAGTTCGGCGATAAGGAAGTGTCCCACACATAACTCGACCCCTCTGTGGTACAGGAGAACGCAACCAGGCTTCCACTGGGGGGTTAGAGGACGGAAAACTGCCTTACTCTCTTAGCTATTGCTGTTAGATTGATAACAAAAGTTAAGAGTCTTTTGTCCCTTCAGGACTACGTTTTTGAGACAAGGGATCGGACCTAGTCCGATACCCAGGATGAGTGATACCCTAGCTACGACTTCTCCTCCTCTAGGAGGAGGGGCGACTAATGACCCTTCTATGATTAATCTGACTACGAACAATGGAATCCCCACTAATGACAAAACAAGAAGACCACTTTTCAAAATCCCCACCCAGAATGCAAGGTTCGCGAGTGTAAAATTCGTGAATGAAAATCAGTCGCTTTTGAACGTGAACCCCTTTATCATCTAAAAGGTCCTTGATGGTCAAGTGGACGGCGATTTTGATTTTATCAAAATTGAGAGATGGAAGCCTCCTTGTTAAAGTACAATATAACTCCCAGATTAAGGATTTACTTAAAAGGTCCTTGATGGTCAAGTGGACGGCGATTTTGATTTTATAAAAAAATTGAGAGATGGAAGCCTCCTTGTTAAAGTACAATATAACTCCCAGATTAAGGATTTACTTGAGTTAAAGTAACTATTCCTATTGGCCAAATACCTGTATGGGAGTAATCTTTCACAGGGATTTGAGGACAATGGAAGAAAGTGAAATTCTTGATAGCATGAAGGACCAAAACGTAGTGGACGTTCATTGTATGACCAAGAAGGATGGGAATGTGCGAACGAAAACTGGACTGTGTTTTTTTACCTTTGCTTTGAATAAAATCACTGAGTATGTCAATTTCGGTTATAAACGTGTTCAAGTAAGACCTTATATCCAAAAGCCAATGCATTGTAATAGATGCCAAAAATTCGGACACACCTCATTAAGATGTATTGATAAAGACATGACACCATCACATGTACTTATCAGATTTCCAAATGTGCTAATTGTGGAGGTCCCCATCAATCAGGATCTGCCGAGTGCAGCATCCTGAAGATTGAGACTGAGACATTAGCATAAATGAGAAAGCATGAAGTTAGTTATACTGAAGCTAAGAAGGAAAGTGGAAAGTTTGACACACAAACCTGATACTTCCTATGCTGCAGCAGTAACTAACAACACCCATAGTGCAAGTGATGTCAGTCAACAACTTGCAGCTAAAGATAAAGAAATTGCTGAACTCAAACAAACCGTTAAATAATTAAATATTAAAGTATATCAGCTGACAAAATTGGTCGATCAATTGGCTGCATAAACCCAGCATAAACATCATAAGGAGGATAATACCAAATCACAGTCCGGAGCGCACCTCCCTGTCCGGGCTATTCCTGTGAGGACTTCGTCTGGCTCGCGATCGATTTCTCGAGAAAGAAGTCGTCTCCCTCGCCAGGAGTTGCATGGAGGCTTCTGTCTCTAAACCATCCCGTGAGAGGTCCCCGGGAAGCGAGGGAGAGGAGGCGCCTCTCCCCCATAAAAAGAAAATTAAAACTGGTGGACAAGGCTCTTCCAAACCCCATAAAACATAATCTTCGCGTCGACCATTATACAATGGAACTCTCGAGGTCTTAGATCTAAAGTAAATGACCTTAAATGATTAGCCTCGTCCTAAGCTCCCGATATTATAGTTCTCCAAGAAATGCTTTAATACACCTCGTCTCTGACGAGGTCGTTTCGCTGAGGAACTACCATTTATGTCGGAAGGATCGCGAGGGTAGGGGTGGAAGCGGAGTCACCATGTACATCCACCAAAGCCTCCCTTTTACAGAAGTGACTATTGATTCTACTTTGGAGTTTGTTGCATGCAAAGTAAAAATTAATGGCACGTATCTGGCTATATGTTCAGTTTATTGTCCACTTGATGAAGTGATAATCTATGATGAACTCTTTACTCTTCAGGAACGTCTGCCACAAAATAAAGTAATTTTAGGTGATTTTAATGCTCATCTTACGTTATGGGGTTCCCTGCGGATGGATGGTAGAGTTGAGCAAATAGTTAAGCTGACACCTTTGACGACTCATTGGGAAGCGATCATCTTCCTATTTTGATTGAATATTCATGCGACACAGTGAGAACGCCTTCAGCACCCAAATTTAACGTAAAAAGAGCAGACTGGGTCGCCTTCACAAGGAGCGTCAAGCTCGAACTTGTTGGAGAAACCATTGATGATGAGGTAAACAATATTCAGAATTCGATTATAGAAGCAGCATTGCTATCCATTCCTAAAACTTCGACAGATAGCGTTAAGCATAGAGTTCCATGGTGGACACCAGATTGTCGCAGGGCGCTGTGCCGACGCAATAAGGCCAACAGGCTTTTCAAAAATAACATCACAAATGAGAACTTTTTCAATTTCAAACAAGCAATTAATAAGAATTATTAATTGCGGAGTTTTGTCTCTACAATTAACAGCAATACAAAAACATCAGAGGTTTGGTCCACTATCAATAAAATCAATAAGAAAAAAACATCTTTCGAAATTAACAACATCATTGACGAGGGTAACAATTTAGATTCACCTAGGGACATTGCTAATGAACTCGCCAGGCAGTTCTCTCATACAAGCAGCTCAGCAAATTACCATCCTGCATTCCTGCCCATCAAGGAAGCGGTTGAGCTGCAACCTATTCACTTTGCCACAGGAGATGACTTTGATTACAATAAAGATCTTACAATAGATTAGCTTGTCCGAGCCCTAGAAGCCTGTAGAGGAACATCCCCAGGCCTCGATGAGATTCGATATGAGATGATAAAGCATCTTAATCATGATGACATGATTAAGTTGCTAGAAGTGTACAGTGAAATTTGGAAAAGCCACACTTTTCCAAACTCATGGCACTTCGCCCACATCATTCCCATATTGAAAGGAGGGGGTAATCCCAGATTTGCTATCTCCTACCGCCCAATTGCGTTGACAAGTTGCTTATGCAAGGTCATGGAACGAACTGTTAATAGTCGGCAATTGCATTTTTCTTTTTTAATTCCAGAAATTTGCTAGTTGGCGATCAGTGCGGCTTCCGAAAGGGACGCCAAACTCTCGATCAACTAGTAAACCTGGACAGTCATATTCAAGAGGCAATTGCCAAAAAAAAAAAAAAAAAAAAAAAAAAAAAAAAAAAAAAAGTGATTTCAGTATTTTTAGATATAGAAAAAACCTATGACATGGCATGGCGATATGGCCTACTCAGAAAACTTTATGCTTTTGGATTACGTGGAAACTTGCCTTGTTTTATTAAAAATGTCATTTCTGTCAGAACTTTTGCTGTCAAATTGTTTTCTGACAAAGTCACTTTTTCGGACATTTTTGTCCAGGCAAAGGGTCCCACAAGGAAGTGTCTTGTCACCAACATTATTTCTGTGTATGATAAATGACATCTTACCAGCTCCTCCTCGGAATCTCAAATACTCAATGTACGCCGATGAGTGTCCATTATGGCATTCCAGCAATAATGCAGAATTCTCGGCAATGATTCATAACTGGGGCCTCCAGTGGGGTTTTGAGTTTTCCACTAGAAAAAGTATTGGGGTAATTTTTTCACATAGGAGGAAGTCGAACACCGAGCTAACTCTAGACAATTACCCAATACCTATTCAAAATTCTGCTAAATTTCTCGGTCTACTTTTTGATAGTAGACTCAATTGGAAAGACCACATTGGTCAGTTAAAGAATAAATGTTAAAGAGCTCTAAATTTATTAAAGTGCATTTCTGGTAATAAATGGGGAGCTGATAGATAGTCTTTGCTAATGGTATATAAAGCCCTGACTAGGTCTAAAGTAGATTATGGGTCAATCGTGTATGGTTCGGCATCGAGAACAAGTTTGAAAGGTTTGGATGCTGTGCAGAATGCTTGTTTGCGTGTGTGTTTTGGAGCCCTAAAATGTACTCGGATCGAGCGTCTTGAGGTGGAGTCAGGAGTACCTCCCCTCCAGTTAGCACTGACCCCTATGCCGCAAAGGTGGCTCGAGACCCAAGTCACCCTAATGGCAATGGAGGCACTAGGCCCTTTGCCACGAGACTCCACGACCTCGTCGAGAAAGTCGGTATAGATCTCTCTACCATCGATACCCTGGTTCATTCAAATATAGCGCCATGGGAAACGCCCGATTTTTCTGTCATGAAAGCCTGGCTTCCATCAGCCAAGGCCATGGCGCCGGAGGTGGAGGTACGCCAGAGGTTCAGAGAGATCCTTGTTAAACATCTCCCTTTTTTTCATATATATGCCGACGGCTCCAAGACAAATAAGTGTGTGGGTGCAGGTGTATGGTCGACTGAATGTGAACTAAAGTTCAGACTACTGAATCATATATCGATCTTTCTTGCTGAACGTTTTGCTATTGACAAAGCTATTGATTTTGCACTATCGACGACCCACGATAGAAAAGTTATTTTTTTTCCGATTCATTAAGTTCACCTAAAGCTATTAAATCCTTAGAAACCACTAAAAATTAACTGCTGGGTAATATCATTCGTAAGTTACATGGTGCCAACAAATCAATCAAGCTAATATGGGTACCAGGCCACTCTGGTATCCATGGCAATGAACAGGCTGACAAATAAGCCGGGTTACCTAGCGATCTGGACACTACCATAGTTCGTACAGATCTCAGGTATTTTGTATCTCTTATAAAAGCAAAAACACATCTCCTGTGGCAAAGTAAGTGGACCAGCCTCCAACTCACAAACAAAATCAAGCAAACTATTGATCTGTGGGACACATCCCACAGGAAAGACAGAAGGGAGGAGGTGGTGTTGGCCCGCCTTAGGGTCAACACTACAAGACTCACCCACCTCACTCCCTATATTGAAAAAAAATCCCTCCACAATACCCCCATTGCAATAGTAACCTTGCAATAAACCACGTACTCACAATATGCATCCAATACAACTACAATAGACAAAAATAAAAAACTATTTCCAACAAAAAATAAAGATTTTACATTATCAAATATATTATCAGATGATGAAAAAATCATCAGTAATCACATTTTTAAGGGAGAGAAAACTTTATGACCTTATATAGATTGACAGAATAAATAGGATCCATTGGCTTAATAACCTTGGCCATATGCCGCTGGTTGATAGCCAAGAAATCCAACAAAGAAAGAAGAAAGAAAGAAAGATTGATGGTGTACTTTTTATTATAAACATTATAATTCTTTAATGTTATAAACATTAGTAACACCAAAATAAGATAACGTTAAATATTTTCGTAAATCAAAGAAAAGGGTAAACGGGCGAGACAGGCAGTACTCGTAATTGGCTCATTGGTGACTTAGTACAAGTGTAGCCATCTATGTGTAATAACAATTAAACAAGTAATCTGACAATGGGCATGGCATAGACGTACACGCCATGCCCGTCGGCATTAGGTTATATATATATATATATATATATATATATATATATATATATATATATATATATATATATATATATTTATATTTATATTTATATTTATATTTATATTTATATATGTATACATATACACATTTATTTATTTATATCTATATGTATATATTCTAACATAGATATGTATATGTATATATATATATATATATATATATAAATATAAAAATACACCATTGGAAACGTATATCTTATTGTAGTTTCTCCTGCATTTATTATACGGTCTATACTAATATAATTTTCTTCAGGTGTTTTTCCTCTCTTCATGAACGCTTTCTATTTCCTCTATTTCCCGTGATGTTAGGTACCTCTCTAGTTACCAATAATACATACATAAATAGATAAATGTATATATACACACATATATAAGGAATTTCATATTAACGAGGTGTCCCCAGCGTTTCCCTCTCTCATTGATTTTCCTTGATCGCCCCCCCCCCCCTCCCCCGCCTCCAGCCACCTCCCGCGACCCGGCAAATCGTGCTTGCATAATAGGGGGGAGGGAGGGTGGCAGAAGGGGTTGGAACCCTTATCGCTTGTGCTTCAGTAGCGGTCTTCCCTCTGCAAGGCCGCGATTGACCGCAAGGCATCTGTCATATCTTTGGATTGCAGAGTTGCAGGATAGTTTATTCTTTTCCATTCTCTCTTTCTTTCTTTCTTTCTCTGTCTGTCTGTCTGCCTCCCTATCTCTCTTTCCCTGTCGGTCTATCTGTCTGTCTGTCTGTTTATCTGTCTCCCTGCCAAGCTGTCTGCTTGTCTATCTACATATCTGTCTGTCTGATTACCTGTCTGTCTATTTGTCTTCCTGCCTGTCTATCTGTCCGTCAGTCTTTCTGTCTGCCAAGCTGTCTGCCTGTCTATCTGTCTGCCTGTCTGTCTGTCTGCCAAGCTGTCTGCTGTCTATCTGTCTGCCTGTCTGTCTGTCTGCCTGCCTGTCTGTCTATCTGTCTGTCTGTCTGTCTGTCTCTGTCTGTCTGCTAAGCTGTCTGCATGTATATCTGCCTGTCTGTCTACCAAGTTATCTGTTTGTCTGTCTCTCTGTCTGCCTATGTATCTGTCTGTCTATCTGTCTGACTGCCTGTCTATCTGTTTGTCTGACTGCCTGTCTGTCTATCTACCTGTCTGGCTGTCCCTCTGCTTGTTTATTTGTCTATCTCTGTCTGTCTGGCTGTCTCTCTGCCTGTCTAATTGTCTATCTATCTGTCTGTCTCTCTGTCTCTCTCTCTCTGTCTCTCTCTCTCTGTCTCTCTCTCTCTGTCTCTCTCTCTCTCTCTCTCTCTCTCTCTCTCTCTCTCTCTCTCTCTCTCTCTCTCTCTTTCTCTGTCTCCCCCATGCTTGAACTTATATTGACGAGTACCGATTCTTAAACGTACATATATGTAATCTACCTTCATTACGTTTACCCTCCCCCCCCCAAAAAAAAAAAAAAAAAAAAAGAGAAATATCTGCCAAAGGAAGTCGACGGCATTCTTACAGGTGATCGGGTAAAGCAGGCAGAGTGCAAACTAGCAAGCCGGGGAAGGGCTGGAATGTCCAATATTCCTGGTGAATCTTATTGTGTGAACGCCACTGTGATACCGCTAGAGCTGCAACATTTGTTATTGCATTATGGTAGTTGTATGTTGTTTTAAAAAAAGGCGGATAGAGTAAGCCCCGAAGGAAGACATGCTCTTATAAAAATATACAATCGCATGTATGTATTTTATCATTCCATTCTCAGTTTTCTAAATCAACTTTGTGTACGTATAACAAAACGAATTTATAGCAATGCCAAAAATACATTCAACCAACAATATTCTGTATTCATGCAATGCATATTTCCAACCTCGTATACCAATTGTGAGTTTAACGTTGCTGAAAAAATACATTGTAGTCTAAACAAGTTTTGATTAATCAAATGACTAGTTACTTCTTGTTTATTTAAAAGCCTTTATGACAACACTAGTTTACTCACATGTTCGCAAGCTGTGACCCTACAACGCAACGGCAACAGTAAACTGCTGAATCGCTACAGTATTCCGTCAGATGTCAGGGTTGTGTTGTTGCACCAGTATGTCAGTTGTTTGGTTGGTCCCCCACGTTGGTGGTTCAGGGGAATGCACGTTCTAGTTGCATTGTTTATTGATGGTAAAGGAGGTTGGTATCGTAGCATGAATGGAGGTTGATGTGGCCGGCTTGTGCAGCAGCAGAGACCCGAGCAGCGGGTAGGCCCGGAATGGCGGGGGTTTGGAGGGTGGCCTCCGGGTGGAAGCAGCGTCCGAGCCTGACCGTGACTCAAGGAAGAGTGATTATACGGGTCAAGGTGACGGTCAGGGGCATGAGTGATGTGGGCGTGGCTAGTTCAGTACGGCGACGATGCCATGGGCACGCCGCCATCATTGGTCACCCCTGCGAGAGCATGACATTAAAGACATTAGACTACTCTCAGAGAGAGAGAGAGAGAGAGAGAGAGAGAGAGAGAGAGAGAGAGAGAGAGAGAGAGAGAGAGAGAGAGAGAGAGAGAGAGAGAAGTGAGAGAGAGAGACAGAAGAAAAATACAGAGCAAGCGAGAGACGACGAACACAAAAGAGAAACCCAAAGCGCTCCGAGGGAAACGATCCTCCAAACAGACGATCCAATCCCCTCAAACGCGGAATCCCGATCCTAAAAAAGTCTTTCAGGTGGGATTCATCCTGGTAGGATTTAGCGATCCTGTTCTTGAAATAATAAAACTGAATTCCATTTACCGGCTCTGCTTACGGAAATCTAGAGCAAATAGCCTTATCGAGTTCCTATGAAGATAATCTAAGGCGACGCGAGATCTGATAGCGCCACAAAGCGTCGCGCAGGAAACTCTACGGTAGTTTTCATTCATACTTTTATGATTGTTCTCTCTCTTCTTCTCCCTTTTTCTTCTTCTCTTTCTTCCGTATAATGCTATCCCCTTTTAATATTTAACTTTTATTTATCTTATATTTCTTTATTTCCTGCCCTTTTTCTTCTACCCTTATTATTTTAGAAAACATTATCATCATCATTTGTTTCTCTCTTGCTTTCTTTTCATTTCCCTCATTCTCTATATATGTTTCATAAACTGAATCACTGTACCGTTTTCCTTTCTTTCTTCTTCCTTTCAACGTCGGTTGTTTGCTCTGATTCCGATTTTTATTGGTTTGTCGTGTAGTCTTTTCTCACTCCTTTTGATCGGAATAATGGCGAAATATGTTTAGCGCAAGAGATCGTTCGCCGCAAAGGGGGTCATCTCACCAGCTATTAGCGCTCTGAAATGCTCTTTTAAGGGTGTGTATATGTGTATGCGTGCACTCAAAACCAACTCTCGAGCAGAATCTCACAGAAGACACCCAAACGACACACCAAACATGCATGTACACGTATATACACACACCCACACACACACGATCACATGCACGCACGCACGCCCGTACGCACGCACACAAACACATACACACACATGTATCTACATATACATACATACATATAAAGAAATACGTATATATATGTATATATGAAACACTCTATTGGCATTATATATCTATATTCTATATATTTGCATATATTCGACACGCGTATCTCTCATCCACGTTCCTTCCTTCCTCCTCTTTTCCCTTAACCCCCCCCCCCCCCCCCACCGTTTCCCTTTTGCCTTGATAAAACCAAATCTCTCAATTCACTTTTTGCAATTTGTCTCCGATGTATATCCCCGTTCTCTCCCGTCTCATTTTTGTTCATTTTCGTCTCCCACCTTCGATTCCCGCCATTCACCCTTCTCCCCCCGCTTGCATCTCGCACGAACTCAGCTCAGGTTTAAGGCTAAATCGGGGCCGCAGAGTACACGCCGGTCTGAAGCGTGAGATGTGGTCCCGTGGATGCTGTTGGGCTGGATGCTGTGGGCGGCAATAAAGGTGCTATGACGTCGCCAGTAAACTCAGTCTAACCTTTTGAACGTCGTAGTTCAGCTTGCCATAACATAGCCACCGGGCCTAGCGCAGACTTTGTCTGTGATGAAAGTTTCACATGTCTGCTGGGATGCTGGAGAGGGGAGAACTGATCTGTGAGTTATTCACGTCCACATACGCGAACATTAAACTATCATTCATATATATATATATATATATATATATATATATATATATATCTACACACATGCATGTACACACACACACACACAGTATATATATATATATATATATATATATATATATATGTATATATATACACATATATATATATATATATATTTATATATGTAAAGGTTGCTAATTTGATCTTACTGGCCTGGGCCCTCCACCAGTATAACCTTTTGCGGATCACCTCTACTTTGTTGCTCAGTTTTAACAATTGGTCTTAAGGGAAACACTATTACTATCCAGATTTATTGTTCAAATTCATACACACGATATAAAAACAAATGATAAAGATAAAATATAAAACAATAGAAAAAAATATATAAATCAACAAAATAATTCATGCAGCAGAAATCAAATGGTTTAATCGCCCCCTATCTTATTGCACTTTGTGACCTATAATTGCTTGTAAAGGTTTCACATATCTCACGTAACGTCCGAGTGTTTGTAGCTTCACTTTTCCTCACTTTCATTCATTTTGCTCATCTCTCCTCACACCTATGGCCTCATCGACTCGCGCCTCACGCCTCACGCCTCACGCCTCACGCCTCACGCCTTACGCCTCACGCCTCACGCGTGCGTTTTCGTACGGGCGTACTTGTGACGTGGCACGCCACTTTTCCACTCCACACCGGAAACCCTGTTAAGTGTTATAAACCCCTATTTTATCTTCGTTCTTTACTTAGTTTGTGTTCTTTGTCAATATCACTTTTTCAAGATTTATAACAAAACTCGTTTTCCTTACCGAGGATGTTTCAAATACGCTAGTGGCTGTTACCCCCTCGGGTGGGTATGTCTCGTCTGGGCAGCTGTCCGAGTGTGAATGGGACGTCGCATTGGGGGATTCCCCTTGTCATTTGATGATAATTTATTTTCATATCTTGTTTCATCTATTTTTTCTTTTATTTTATTTTCTTTTCTCCTTCACATAATTCCATTTAATAGTTTGTTCACATTTTCCATTTATTTTCTATTTCTATTTTTGTTTTACTTTTTCTATGGTCACATCATAAATATCAGTCTTTTATAAGGTTCCCTATTTAATCCTAATTACAATGCTTTCGGGGGGAAAAACTATAATTTGTAAAGAAGAAAAATATGCATAAGGCATTCTCTATTCCATTCAACATTTCATTTCACTCGAATGGACACTTCCTTACATACGTCACTGCTTCATGGGGCTTCATTCACTCTTCGACTCACATACTCTTTCACTCCTTACCCTTTCATATATATATATATATATATATATATATAGATATATATATAAAATATATACATACTGTGTGTGTATTTGTTTGTGTGTGTGTGTGTGTGTGTGTGTGTGTGTGTGTGTGTGTGTGTGTGTGTGTGTGTGTGTGTGTGTGTGTGTGTGTGTGTGTACGTGTGTGTGTGTGTGAGAGAGTGTATGTGTGTGTGTGTACATAAGTAAATATATATATATATAAATATGTATATATATGTAAATATATATGTATGTATGTATACACACACACACACATATATATATATATATACACACACACACAAATATATGCGTATATATATATATATATATATATATATATATGAAAGATGGAATAATGCAATACCTCATTGATATAGATGTATAACAATCCTCCCTGACCTGGCCTCGAACCTAGGTCACTCCGGGTATGAGACCGGAGGGCCAGTACTAAACCAACCATGCCACACGACCCACTAAAAGGAGTGTGCAACTAGGATCTAACTAGCTTCCATAGACATTACCTATCTACTCATACATGAGTAATGATAGCGAGGTTTTACACACTCCCCGTGGGCGCTCGGTGGAAACTGATTTAGAAATTCGAAACCGAAGTCAGATTGTAAAGGCTATTAAAACCTTAAACAGTGATAAACAGAAGTGATAGCCAACGTTAGCACGGATACAACACAGTGATTCGGACCGATACCCGGTACACGTGGGTCAATTGGTAAAGGCTTAGTGCTTGGTCGTCAGCCCGCAGGGGAGCGCGGCTGGAGCCAGCCTGACCTCCGGCGGTCGGCAGGACTCTCTCGGTAGGACTCTCTCTGACCTGGGTCATCCTGAGCCTTAAGTACTGGTGGGAACGTGGGGCACGTTGGGGCGCCTGCGGTGAAGCCACGTGTATAAGTGCTTCTGTACGCCACGTGGAAGCTATTTATACATACTTATACTGCTCGGCTGCCTACTCACGCCTTGCCCTCGAGGCGTCTGATATTTGCCTCAAGGGTGACCCAACCTGGCTAGCTCTTGACTTGTAAACACTTCGTTCTTGCGTGTGCTGTCCCTGATGCATCTTCGTGGCTGCTCGTCCCTATCGTCGTCTTCATCTTGGTCCCTGGTAAATCCGTTCGTCCTCAACATCCCCACGTCCACGAAGGTCTCGCACAGGTCCTCCTTGACTTCGGATTCGTCCTCGTAGTCCTCGACCAGGCCAAACTCGGAGACTTACTCGCCCAATGCACGTTCCCTCAGATCTCATCCAGGTCCTTCTTGCTCGTACCGACGTCCTCGTCAGGATCACGGGCGTCCGGCCGGAAGTGTCCTCTTCGAGCTTCCGGAGGTTGAGTGGATCTGCGGCGTCCGGGCAAGTTCACAGCATTATGGGTCGACTGGTACCTGCTCTGGCGAGTTCCTGGTCCTTCACTGGATCGACGGGCGTAATTATCCTAGTCTTTCTCGGTATCTGGCGATCTCCCGGTGACGTTTTCCACAGCGCCCGAAGGTGACCGTTTCTGCGGCAGGGACTCCTTCGGTACTATGACAGATATCGTGAACAAGATTATACACATAAGGGCCAAGATAGTAAGAGAAAAGAAAGACAACAGAGAAGAGGGGATGTTAAGCGCCACTAGCCGATTATTTATATAATTTGCAGTTTTTATGGTTGAATTTTCGTTATTTTCGTCTTCTTTTTTTTCATTTTGTGTTTTTTTTACAAAGTTAAGGAAAAAAAAAATAGGAGAGAGAGACGGTAACAGCGGTCCCAATAGACCTAGCTTGAACTGCTAACCGTCTCCGAAAGACAAGAGGGTAAATAAGGAAAATGACAAAGGCGTAATGCAGAGAAGAAGAAATGTATGTCACAAGTCACACATCACGACTTGACAAACTCGCGGGAGTGCGTGAGAGTGTGTGTGTGTGTGAGTGTGAGTGACAATGAGAGTGAAAGTGACCTCACACAGACCGGACATGGGTGCCAAACACGGAAATTAACGTTCATTTTACACAAATGCAATAAACTATCTATAGAAGTAATACAAAATTATTTCAAGTACTACATTGAATTTAACATTTAATGATATGCGACAGTATGACGCACTAATGAATGGTGACGTGAAACAATTCGCGAACGAATCTTCTCGGGGAAAAAAATTCTGCCGAGGTAACATGTCAAGCTGCGCATACAGACTTCAATTGACGGGGGGGGGGGGGGGGTCTCTGTACCCTAATTTGCCATACTTTATGAAGCGAAATAAGCTGGGAAAATATTAATCACCCACACTGTCTGTGATGGGCGCTCATGCAATGCCCTACGGGTATTTATCATGAATCACAAATCGATGGGATTTACCCCAAACATGGCAGCGACGTCAAAGGAGTGAGCGAGTTGCGATTAATAAGCGAATCACGATTCTAGCTTAAGCCCTAGTCCTACATTATTTAACGGACGTAACAGTGGGTCACACCGGCTCAAAAAGTTGCCGAACGTCGGAGCGCGGATCTTCAGGCATATACACAACCCCAAGTAATCAGGTATTCTGTAATTCGCGTTACAAGCTCCGCTCTTGCGCCAATAGAACGTGTCACCAATGAACATGCAACGGATGCTACGCGTTATCCAATAATGTAAATCTCGAAAACAATATACAGGAAATGCCAGCGGTTCTCGCATTCATTTCACGTGTCAATCACTCAGAGTGAAAGTGGGGTCAGGTCACACAGCTGTCCCAAGCAGATGTGACTAATAGGTTTCACTTCGAGTTCAGGTCAAGACGGGAAATGGGTAGTAAGAAAGAATAATGATATGATGTTCATGAAAACAGTAAAATCATGAACGCGCTAAATTCGTTGCAATTGAAACAATATACTCTCTAATCACGAGAAAAAATAAACAAATATGTAATAAATTAACGATATTCCTGTTGTTTGAACCCATACTGTTGATCACACAGTAATGTGATATGAGGTCAGCAGTGGAGAGCGTACCATTTGCCGTCAATTAGCACTTTAACTTAACAAAACCAGCTTGAGCGTAACTGCACATACAGCTTAACACATTTAGGGGGAAGATAAAAGAAAGGAAAAATGCCCCAAATATGTACTCACAACAGGTTCTGAAGACTTTTGCGTGTATGGGAGCGACTGGTTCGAGCGGGGTAACCAGATTTTGGAGACTGTGAGTCCATTGTTGTGTGCCAAAAGGACGCAACGAACCACCCTGCCACCACTTATGTAAAGGGCTATTAAAGTCCTTAAACAGTGATAAACAGGAGTGATAGCCAACGTTAGCATGGCTCACAGCACCGTGATTCGGACCGATACCCGGTACACGCGGGTCAATTGGTAAAACGCTTAGTGCTTGGTCGGGCGCGGCTGGAGCCAGCCTGACCCGAAGCGGTCGGCGGGTACTCTGTGAAGTGACTCTCTGAAAAGAACTGGGTCATCCTGAGCCTTAAGTACTGGTGGGTGCGTGGGGCACGTTGTGGCGCCTGCGGTGAAGCCACGCGTATACGTGCTTCTGTACGCCACATGGAAGCTATTTATACATACTTATACAGATACTTAGGTATATATATGAAAGAAGCTAGTTAGATCCTAGTTGTACACTCCTTTTAGTGGGTCGTGTGGCATGGTTGGTTTAGTACTGGCCCTCCGGTCTCATACCCGGAGTGACCTAGGTTCGAGGCAAGGTCAGGGAGATTGTTATACATATATATATATATATATATATATATATATATATATATATATATATATATATATATATACAGTTTGTGTGTTTGTGTGTGTGTATGTGTGTGTAATAAATAAATAAATAAATATATATGTATATATAAAAATATATATACATATATATGTATATCTTATATATATCTATATCTATCTATCTATCTATATATATATATATATATATATAAAGAGACACACACACACAAATTCACACATAAACACACACACACACACACACACATATATGCATACACACACACTCACAAACACACACACACATACACACACACACACATTTATATATATATATATATATATATATATATATATATATATATATATATATATGTATATACGTATACATGTCGTGTATTTATATGTACACATATATTATAGGGTGAGTTGGCAAGGCCCCGCACTGTGGATGCGACGTACAAAGGCTCCTTTAGACATGGAAATCCACATTTATTTGGCCCAATAGCAATGAAAGACAACTGTTTATTATTAATTTTCGTGTTCATATCAACCTTCTTCGTTTCAGTTGGTCTTATCATTATAAAAATCGAATACCCATAGTCCCCCTGGCATGAATCAACGTCGAGGAATAATAGATAATATCAATAATATCTCAAATGTCGCAGTGGAGATGAAAATCACGAAAATGTCAGACGCCGAAAGGGCACACGTAAATTACGCTTGATATGCACTAATGTTCTTATAAAAGTACATGGCGTCAACAAAATATTTTTTGAGTATTAACTTAAAATACAAGATCCTTTTGGGTATACATAAATGCTATACAAGAAGTGTTTCGTGTATATTGCATTTTTCAAAGGCATGCAAGAAAGCTAGAGACCAACATAAACCAGTTACTGTCTTTCCTCCTCGGGATGTGAATCTCCCTACAACCTGCACACTCACTTGGCATCTGATACGAGCTAAAGC
>NC_061858.1:12303251-12313251 GCF_019202785.1 Penaeus chinensis
TATATATATATATACACGCATATACACACACACTCTGACTCTCTGAATTGTAGCCATAGTCGTATGCCATTCCTGAATTCAGCCACCTCCCTAAGGTAGGGGCACAGCCGTGCATGTTCCCTTTAGTTCTTTCTTTCTGTCTTATTATAATAATCATGATCGTCAATATAGCTATTGGCTCCAGTCCCTTGTGTAGGCCTTCAGTGGTCTAGGTGCGTTAATAATGAAGTTCTTTCTCAACCTCATGGTCTATTTTTTATGTAGAATTATTGTTTTATTGTCGGGTGATGTCGAGTTAAATCCTGGCTATAACTAGTATTGCAAATTACTTTATAGTAACATTCGTGGACTTCTCGGGAATTTGAATGAACTTGCAGGTACCTCAACTAAATTTCGTATTATTTGTTGAGCTGAAACTTGAGGCACACATCGTTGCTTTTACTAATTTTAATAAACCCGGCCTGTATTCTGCATGATTCTCACTCCCTTATACACGCTTACAGTGAGCTTGAGTCTCTCACCTTTCAGTCTAGATTTTTTTTCAGCTTCAGATTTTTCCTCGTCTATCTGTCTCTATCTAAACTAAACTCTTTTCCTGTTTCTCTTTCGTTTTAATTATACTAGCTACCCACTTCTCTCTCTCTCTCTCACCTGAAGCTTTAAGCCTGCAGTTTGCTGATGCCAGGGTAAGAGTTATTACTTGCAGCGACGAAGCCATTAAAGCTGAAGGAAGTTGCTCCCTGTAAGCTCGTAAAGATAACCTTGCTCGGCGTGCTCTGGTCGCTTCGGAACAACTCACATGCAAATTCCGAATTTTATCTCCTTGTAAATCGGCCAAGTAGAAGAAGAAAAAAAACCCACCGTGAAACTGAAGCCGAACTCCTTATCCTTCTCTATACTTCAATGCGTTATGTCAACGTTTCATTTGGGACTTCACTGACGCTGGCCTACATTTGACGACGGACCAATACACCTCAACTGAAATACCCTCGATTAGAGCCGTATCTCCGTCGAACAGTCTCCAACATCTCTTTCACCTGCAGTCGTGTCAGTTCGTTATCCGTCTCGTGCTCGACCGGAGGCGCGCTTCGTCAATAGGTTATTCCTGTCCCATCTACGTTAAGCCGTCGCCTCCGAACGCTGGCTTTATATTTTGAAATGGGGATTAGCTGCCTCTCTCCATGAGTTCGGGAGAGGTCCTTGTGCGGGGCTGACCTGAAGGGGATCTGCAGTTATTAGCTCCCCTTCTAGACTCGCTGATATTGTCACACATGTTGCAAATGTGATGACCGATATACACCTACGCATGCACACACACACACACACACACACACACACACACACACACACACACATACACACACACACACACACACACACACGCACACACACGCACACACACTCTCTCTCTCTCTCTCTCACACACACACACACACACACACACACACACACACACACACATGTAATGAGCACGAGGGATGTGAAGTTAGAATGACCCAAAAATTCGTCTTGAAACCACCCTGTATATACCTCACTTGGTCTTTATGCATATGCATTACTCATATATACCTCAGTTTTTTTTTGTCTGTAGCTATGTAAGATAGAAGTACTTAATTATTTTATAGAAAGATGACACTTTATTTTAATAGTTTTATATAAAGTTCATATATTTCTATATTATCTTTTTTATTAAGATTGGGAAATTGTAAAGTATAATAGTCTACCCTACAAAGTACTGTTTTTTTTGTTTACCACACCATACATTTTCTTTATTTAAAGGGTACACTGTTATATGTCAATAGTACCGTTAAATTAAGGTTGTATAATTGATATTTTGATTAAGAAAACAATGTGTATTATCTTTGTTATTGAGTAAATTCATTTAAGTTCTGAAATTAATGAAGTATGAATGAGGCGTGAATGCTAATTGAGCAACTACCCAATGACTAAAACTAGCATAATTGTCGGTGTGAGTAGATGAATGTTTCTAATATATATTATTTATACATTAAACAATGTAGTCAGTGGTGACGCCGCATAGTAACGAAATACACAGAAAAGAAAATCACAAGCAAAAGAATATGAATAGGGGCACTATACCGAGAAACAAACAATAGTGAATGGGAGGAGCGGTAACTCGAAGGCAGCGTAGGCATGCCACCTTGATTGGAGCAAGGCAAGGAAAAGGTCTTCCTACTCTGACAGCGTAATAGAGAGGACTATAGACTACCCTCGTGCTTGAACTAAAGGACTGATATTGTCTACATACACTCCTCCCACGAATCCTCGGTAGGCAAACTATGCGTAACAAAGAATGCTGTTATAAACTTAGTGTCTTAAAAGTGGACGCATATGAGCTAAATCAGTGCAAAACATATGCGCACTCTAATGATTTTAGGGACGTTGAGCGACGCCCAATTTCGCCACATAGTATCGGCAGAGAGGCCCGGGGTGCGCACAACTCAAGGGGTGAACAAGTGTGGAGCACGACTATCGTCGACCCTCTTTGCCGGCAGACGAGGCTCTCCTGACCCTGCGAGGCAGTCAGGCCCATCAAGGACATCGTGACTATGTTCGACGTTACGGTGTCACTCCCCGTGTTACTAGTGTGTGTCGCTCCCCATGTTACTAGTGTGTCGCTCTCCGTGTTACTAGTGTGTGTCACTCCCCGTGTTACAAGTGTGTGTCACTCCCCGTGTTACTAGTGTGTGTCACTCCCTGTGTTACTTGTGTGTGTCACTCTCTGTGTTACTAGTGTGTGTCGCTCCCCGTGTTACTAGTGTGTATCACTCCCCGTGTTACTAGTGTGTCACTCCCCGTATTACTAGTGTGTCATTCCCCGTGTTACTAGTGTGTGTCACTCCCCGTGTTACTAGTGTGTGTCACTCCCCGTGTTACTTGTGTGTGTTCGCTCCCCGTGTTACTAGTGTGTGTCGCTCCCCATGTTACTAGTGTGTCACTCCCCGTGTTACTAGTGTGTGTCACTCCCCGTGTTACAAGTGTGTATCACTCCCCGTGTTACTAGTGTGTGTCGCTCCCCGTGTTACTAGTGTGTGTCGCTCCCCATGTTACTAGTGTGTCGCTCCCCGTATTACTAGTGTGTGTCACTCCCCGTGTTACTTGTGTGTGTCGCTCATTGTGTTACTAGTGTGTGTCACTCCCCGTGTTACTAGTGTGTGTCACTCCCCGTGTTACTTGTGTGTGTCACTCTCTGTGTTACTTGTGTGTGTCGCTCTTTGTGTTACTAGTGTGTGTCACTCCCCGTGTTACTAGTGTGTGTCACTCCCCGTGTTACTTGTGTGTGTCACTCTCTGTGTTACTAGTGTGTGTCGCTCCCCGTGTTACTAGTGTGTATCACTCCCCGTGATACTAGTGTGTGTCACTTCCCGTGTTACTAGTGTGTGTCACTCTCCGTGTTACTAGTGTGTGTCACTCCCTGTGTTACTAGTGTGTGTCGTTCCCCGTGTTACTAGTGTGTATCACTCCCCGTGTTACTAGTGTGTGTCACTCCCCGTGTTACTAGTGTGTGTCACTCCCCGTGTTACTAGTGTGTGTCACTCTCCGTGTTACTAGTGTGTGTCGCTCCCCATGTTACTAGTGTGTCACTCCCCGTGTTACTAGTGTGTGTCACTCCCCGTGTTACAAGTGTGTATCACTCCCCGTGTTACTAGTGTGTGTCGCTCCCCGTGTTACTAGTGTGTGTCGCTCCCCATGTTACTAGTGTGTCGCTCCCCGTATTACTAGTGTGTGTCACTCCCCGTGTTACTTGTGTGTGTCGCTCATTGTGTTACTAGTGTGTGTCACTCCCCGTGTTACTAGTGTGTGTCACTCCCCGTGTTACTTGTTTGTGTCACTCTCTGTGTTACTTGTGTGTGTCGCTCTTTGTGTTACTAGTGTGTGTCACTCCCCGTGTTACTAGTGTGTGTCACTCCCCGTGTTACTTGTGTGTGTCACTCTCTGTGTTACTAGTGTGTGTCGCTCCCGTGTTACTAGTGTGTATCACTCCCCGTGATACTAGTGGTGTGTCACTTCCCGTGTTACTCAGGTGTGTGTCCACTCTCCCGTGTTACTAGTGTGTGTCACTCCTGTGTTACTAGGTGTGTGTCGTTCCCGTGTAACTAGTGTGTATCACTCCCCGTGTTACTAGTGTGTGTCACTACCCCGTGTATACTAGTGTGTGTCACTCCCCGTGTTACTAGGTGTGTTGTCACTCTCCGTGTACTAGTGTGTGTCACTCCCGTGTTACCTAGTGTGTGGTCACTCCCCGTGTTACTAGTGTGTGTCCACTCCCCGTGTTACTTGTGTGTGTCCTCCCCGTGTTATAGTGTGTGTCACTCCCCGTGTTACTAGTTGTGATCACTCCCCCGTGATACTAGTGTGTGTCACTCCCCGTGTTACTAGTGTGTGTCACTCCCCGTGTTACTAGTGTGTGTCACTCCCCGTGTTACTAGTGTGTGTCACTCCCCGTGTTACTAGTGTGTGTCACTCCCCGTGTTACTAGTGTGTGTCACTCCCCGTGTTACTAGTGTGTGTCACTCCCGTGTTACTAGTGTGTGTCACTCCCTGTGTTACTAGTGTGTGTCGTTCCCCGTGTTACTAGTGTGTGTCACTCCCCGTGTTACTAGTGTGTGTCACTCCCCGTGTTACTAGTGTGTGTCACTCCCCGTGTTACTAGTGTGTGTCACTCTCCGTGTTACTAGTGTGTGTCACTCCCCGTGTTACTAGTGTGTGTCACTCCCCGTGTTACTAGTGTGTGTCACTCCCCGTGTTACTAGTGTGTGTCACTCCCCGTGTTACTAGTGTGTGTCACTCTCCGTGTTACTAGTGTGTGTCACTCCCCGTGTTACTAGTGTGTGTCACTCCCCGTGTTACTAGTGTGTGTCACTCCCCGTGTTACTAGTGTGTGTCACTCCCCGTGTTACTAGTGTGTGTCACTCCCCGTGTTACTAGTGTGTGTCACTCCCCGTGTTACTAGTGTGTGTCACTCCCCGTGTTACTAGTGTGTGTCACTCCCCGTGTTACTAGTGTGTGTCACTCCCCGTGTTACTAGTGTGTGTCACTCCCCGTGTTACTAGTGTGTGTCACTCCCCGTGTTACTAGTGTGTGTCACTCCCCGTGTTACTAGTGTGTGTCACTCCCCGTGTTACTAGTGTGTGTCACTCCCCGTGTTACTAGTGTGTGTCACTCCCGTGTTACTAGTGTGTGTCACTCCCCGTGTTACTAGTGTGTGTCACTCCCCGTGTTACTAGTGTGTGTCACTCCCCGTGTTACTAGTGTGTGTCACTCCCCGTGTTACTAGTGTGTGTCACTCCCCGTGTTACTAGTGTGTGTCACTCCCCGTGTTACTAGTGTGTGTCACTCCCCGTGTTACTAGTGTGTGTCACTCCCCGTGTTACTAGTGTGTGTCACTCCCCGTGTTACTAGTGTGTGTCACTCCCCGTGTTACTAGTGTGTGTCACTCCCCGTGTTACTAGTGTGTGTCACTCCCGTGTTACTAGTGTGTGTCACTCCCCGTGTTACTAGTGTGTGTCACTCCCCGTGTTACTAGTGTGTGTCACTCCCCGTGTTACTAGTGTGTGTCACTCCCCGTGTTACTAGTGTGTGTCACTCCCCGTGTTACTAGTGTGTGTCACTCCCCGTGTTACTAGTGTGTGTCACTCCCCGTGTTACTAGTGTGTGTCACTCCCGTGTTACTAGTGTGTGTCACTCCCCGTGTTACTAGTGTGTGTCACTCCCCGTGTTACTAGTGTGTGTCACTCCCCGTGTTACTAGTGTGTGTCACTCCCCGTGTTACTAGTGTGTGTCACTCCCCGTGTTACTAGTGTGTGTCACTCCCCGTGTTACTAGTGTGTGTCACTCCCCGTGTTACTAGTGTGTGTCACTCCCCGTGTTACTAGTGTGTGTCACTCCCCGTGTTACTAGTGTGTGTCACTCCCCGTGTTACTAGTGTGTGTCACTCCCCGTGTTACTAGTGTGTGTCACTCCCCGTGTTACTAGTGTGTCACTCCCCGTGTTACTAGTGTGTGTTACTCCCGTGTTACTAGTGTGTGTCACTACCCGTGTTACTAGTGTGTGTCACTCCCCGTGTTACTAGTGTGTGTCACTCCCCGTGTTACTAGTGTGTGTCACTCCCCGTGTTACTAGTGTGTGTCATCTCCCCGTGTTACTAGTGTTGTGTCACTCCCCGTGTTACTAGTGTGTGTCACTCCCCGTGTTACTAGTGTGTGTCACTCCCCGTGTTACTAGTGTGTGTCACTCCCCGTGTTACTAGTGTGTGTCACTCCCCGTGTTACTAGTGTGTGTCACTCCCCGTGTTACTAGTGTGTGTACTCCCGTGTTTCTAGTGTGTGTCATCCCGTGTTACTAGTGTGTGTCACTCCCGTGTTACTAGTGTGTGTCACTCCCAGTGTTACTAGTGTGTGTCACTCCCCCGTGTTACTAGTGTTGTCATCTCCCCGTGTTACTAGTGTGTGTCACTCCGTGTTACTATTGTGTGTCACTCCCCGTTTTACTAGTGTGTGTCACTCCCCGTGTTACTAGTGTGTGTCATTCCCTGTGTTACTAGTGTGTGTCACTCCCCTGTGTTACTATGTGTCACTCCCCATGTTACTAGTGTGTGTCACTCCCGTGTTACTAGTGTGTGTTCACTCCCCGTGTTACTGAGTGTGTTCACTCCCGTGTTACTAGTAGTGTGTCACTCTCCGTGTTACTAGTGTGTGTCACTCCCGTGTTACTAGTGTGTGTCACTCCCCGTGTTACTAGTGTGTGTCACTCCCCGTGTTACATGATGTGTTGTCACTCCCCGTGTTACTAGTGTGTGTCACTCCCCGTGTTACTAGTGTGTGTCACTCCCCGTGTTACTAGTGTGTGTCGCTCCCGTGTTACTGTGTGTGTCACTCCCCGTGTTACTATGTGTGTCACTCCGTGTTACTATGTGTTCGTTACGTGTGTGTCACTCCCCGTGTTACTAGTGTGTCACTCCCCGTGTTACTAGTGTGTGTCACTCCCCGTGTTACTAGTGTGTGTCACTCCCCGTGTTACTAGTGTGTGTCACTCCCGTGTTACTAGTGTGTGTCACTCCCCGTGTTAATAGTGAGTGTTACTTCCCGTGTTACTAGTGTGTCACTCTCCGTGTTACTAGTGTGTGTCGCTCCCCGTTTTCCTAGTGTGTGTCACTCCCCGTGTTACTAGCGTGTCACTTCCCGTGTTAATAGTGTGTGTCGCTCCCCGTGTTACTAGTGTGTGTCACTCCCCGTGTTACTAGTGTGTGTCACTCCCCTTGATACTAGTGTGTGTCACTCCCTGTGTTGCTAGTGTGTGCCACTCCCCGTGTTACTAGTGTGTGTTACTAGTGTGTGTCACTCCCCGTGTTACCAGTGTGTCGTTCCCCGCGTTACTAGTGTGTCACTCCTCGTGTTGTTAGTGTGTGTTACTCCCCGTGTTACTAGCGTGTGTCACTCCCCGTGTTGCTAGTGTGTCACTCCCCGTGTTACTAGTGTGTCACTCCCCGTGTTACTAGTGTGTCACTCCCCGTGTTACTAGGGTGTGTCACTCCCCGTGTTGCTAGTGTGTGTCACTCCCCGTGTTACTAGTGTGTGTCGCTCCCCGTGTTACTAGTGTTTGTCACTCCCCGTGTTACTAGTGTGTGTCACTCCCCATGTTACTAGTGTGTGTTACTAGTGCGTCACTCCATGTGTTACTAGTGTGTCACTCCCCGTGTTACTAGTGTGTGTTACTCCCCGTGTTACTAGTGTGTCACTCCTTGTGTTACTAGTGAGTCACTCGCCGTGTTACTAGTGTGTGTTACTGGTGTGTCACTCCCCGTGTTACTAGTCTGTGTCACTCCCCGTGTTACTAGTGTGTGTCACTCCCCGTGTTACTAGTGTGTGTCGCTCCCCGTGTTGCTAGTGTGTCACTCCCCGTGTTACTAGTGCGTGTCACTCCTCGTGTTACTAGTGTGTGTCACTCGCCGTGTTACTAGTGTGTGTTACTGGTGTGTCACTCCCCGTGTTACTAGTGTGTGTCACTCCCCGTGTTTCTAGTGTGTGTCACTCCCCGTGTTACTAGTGTGTGTCGCTCCCCGTGTTGCTAGTGTCACTTCCCGTGTTACTAGTGTGTGTCACTCCTCGTGTTACTAGTGTGTGTCACTCCCCGTGTTACTAGTGTGTCACTCCCCGTGTTACTAGTGTGTGTCGCGCCCCGTGTTACTAGTGTGTGTCACTCCCCGTGTTACTAGTGTGTGGTACTCCCCGTGTTACTAGTGTGTCACTCCTTGTGTTACTAGTGTGTCACTCGCCGTGTTACTAGTGTGTGTTACTGGTGTGTCACTCCCCGTGTTACTAGTGTGTGTCACTCCCCGTTTTACTAGTGTGTGTCACTCCCCGTGTTACTAGTGTGTGTCACTCCCCGTGTTACTAGTGTGTGTCGCTCCCCGTGTTGCTAGTGTGTCACTCCCCGTGTTACTAGTGTGTGTCACTCCTCGTGTTACTAGTGTGTGTCACTCGCCGTGTTACTAGTGTGTGTTACTGGTGTGTCACTCCCCGTGTTACTAGTGTGTGTCACTCCCCGTGTTACTAGTGTGTGTCGCTCCCCGTGTTGCTAGTGTGTCACTTCCCGTGTTTCTAGTGTGTGTCACTCCTCGTGTTACTAGTGTGTGTCACTCCCTGTGTTACTAGTGTGTGTCACTCCCCGTGTTACTAGTGTATGTCGCTCCCCGTGTTGCTAGTGTGTGTCACTCCCCGTGTTACTAGTGTGTCACTCCCCGTGTTACTAGTGTGTCACTCCCCATGTTGCTAGTGTGTCACTCCCGTGTTATGTGTGTGTTACTCCCCGTTACTAGTGTGTGTCACTCCATGTGTTACTAGTGTGTCACTCCCCGTGATACTAGTGTGTGTCACTCCCGTGTTACTAGTGTGTGTCACTCCCCGTGTTACTAGTGTGTCACTCCCCGTGTTACTAGTGTGTGTCGCTCCCCATGTTACTAGTGTGTGTCACTCCCCGTGTTACTAGTGTGTGTCACTCCCTGTGTTACTAGTGTGTGTCGCTCTCCGTGTTACTAGTGTGTGTCTTTCCCCATGTTACTAATGTGTATCACTCCCCGTGTTACTAGTGTGTGTCCCTCCCCGTGTTACTAGTGTGTGTCACTCCTCGTGTTACTAGTGTGTGTCACTCCCCGTGTTACTAGTGTGTGTCGCTCTCCGTGTTATTAGTGTGTCATTCCCCGTGTAACTAGTATACTGTGTACACGTGGGAACTATGGCTCCCACGTGGCTCGCTGGCTTGCCACGCTGCAGTGCCTCGCACCAAGCGTGACCCGGGCGGCTGCCTGGCAGATAATAATAACGGCTCCACGCGCACTCCCGGGGTATAATAGGCCAGGATGACCCAGGTCAAGAGAGTCACTACAGAGAGCTCCTACCGAGAGCTGTCGGTCAAGGGTGGTTGCTGAGCCAGCCACGCGCTCCTCCGGGCTGACCGTACACCCAGCACTAAACCTTACCAAGACTTGTATCCGTGCGTAAGATACTAGTGCTGTACGCACTCTTCTCAATACAGAGAGGTTTACATATCTGGTGGCAGGGGGGATTGTTGTGTCCTTTCGGCTCGCATCATGGACGCACAGTCTCCGAAATCCGCTCGACCATCTTCAAAAGTCTTCAGAACCTGTTGTGAGTACATATTTGGGGCATTTTTCCTTTCTTTTATCTTCCCCCTAAATGTGTTAAGCTGTATGTGCAGTTACGCTCACGCTAGTTTCGTTAGGATAAAGTGCTGATTGACAGCAAATGGTACGCTCTCCATTCTTCTGACCTCAGATCACATTACTGTGTGATCACGGTATGGGTTCAAACAATATGAATATCGTTCATTTATTACATATTTGTTTAATTTTTCTCATGATTAGAGAGTATATTGTTTCAATTGCAACGAATTTAGCGCGTTCATGATTTTACTGTTTTCATGAACATCATATCATTATTCTTTTCTCACTACCCATTTC
>NC_061858.1:12320751-12323251 GCF_019202785.1 Penaeus chinensis
GTACCACTCGCCCCATGATGCTGTGACGGGCGCTGCCTGCCTGGACGCCGCAGATCCAGTCAAACTCCAGGAGCTCGTCAGCGCAGCTATCAGCCGCCCGGAGATGCTTCCTGCTGGACGCCCGTGATGAAGATTGCGAGGACGTCTGTAAGAGCACGCAGCCGAGAAGGACCTGGACGTGATCTGCGGACATGTGCATTGGGCGAGTAAGCCGCCGAGTTAGGCCTGGACGAGGACTACGAGGAAGTCTGGACGAGTGCGAAGTCAAGGAGGACCTGTGCGAGACCTTCGAGGACGTGTGGATGTCGAGGGCGGGCGTATTTACTAGGGACCAGGATGAAGATGACAACAAAGACGAGCATAAATAACAAGGAAAACAAATAGTTATAATGATAATAATCTTCATCATCGTCATAAAAATAATAATAATGATAATAACAATAGTTATAATAACAATAATAATAAAAGCAGTATTACTACTAGTAATAGTAGTAGTAGCAGTAGTAATGGTAAGAACAACAACAACTATAGTAATAATTATAATAATACTAATAACAATAATGATAACAATAATGATAATGATAATAATAATCATTATTATTATTGTTATTATTATCATTATTATTATTATTATTATTATTATAACAATAATAACAATAATAGAAATAATGATAACAATAATAATAATAGTGATAATAACAATGATAATGACGATGATGATTATGATAATGATAATATTGATAATAATGATAATGGTAATAACAATAATGATAATAATAATGATAACAATATTAATATTAATATTAATAATAATAATAATAATAACAATAATAAATATAATAATCATAATAATCATAATAATCATAATAATCATAATAATGATGATGATAACGATAATAATAATAATAATAATAATAATAATAATAATAATAATAATAGTAATAATAATAACAATAATGAGACAATGATAGTGATAATAATAATAATGATGATGATAATGATGATGATGATGGTGATAATAATAATACTGATAATAATAATGATGATAATAATAATAATAATAGTAAAAGAAAAAATAATGATCATGATAATGATAGTAATGATAAGGAAAAGTAATGGTAATAATAATAATAAGAATAGCAATAATCATCATCATGTTTATCACCATCATTGCCATCATCATCATCATCATCATCATCATCATCATCATCATCATCATCACCATTCCATCTTCATCACATTACATCACATCACATCATCTTCATCATAAGAATAAAAAGTATAATAATGGTGATAATAATAGCAACAACAATAATAACCCGTGAGGCGTGAAGCAACGACGAGGCCACCTGCATTTTGCACATCCCGGATAGTACGTAGGATCAGCTGATTGCACCTAACGTTTAAAGGCAATTCTGAAAGCAAAATTGTCAACAAACATTGATAGGACAACAAACTAACTCAATTCTGGTTTAACGCATTTAGAAACAAACATTCAAGTGTTTTAATGTTACAATGCAACTTAAATACAATTCTAAAACACCAAAAGTATAAGATGCTCCTATTCATTTTTTCTATAACCTGATCAGTAAAACAATAATCATTACACAACCGTTGTGTATTTTAGAGCACTGAAATACACCTTATAAGGTTGGTTGAACTTTTTATTTATTTATTTGGGAATTTTATATTATCATATTTCTGTGGGAATGATTTGGACTGATATTTATTGGCGTTGATTAACTGTCATATTCTTCATTACCATGGTGTACTTTCAATAATTTATCATTATATTACATTTGATGTTTTGTTTTCTTTATGTTGTGTTACGTGCCTGTTAATAAGCTGGTATGATAAATGCGTCTCCCAACTAATAGTTAATAAGAAGCAGAGGCAGTACTAACAGAGGGTAATGATTACCATACAAAGGAAACACATATGCGCACATATGCATTTTGTGTGCATCGATAGTTGAATGGATAGATATGAGTATGCATATATGCGCATGTGTGTAGGTACGTATGTCTGAATACGTATATATTTGCATGGATAGATAGAGAATAGATGGATGAATGGATGGACAGACAGACAGACATATGGGCGTACTCAAGTTCAATTAAAGTTAATATTTAAGTAGTAGTTCTTGGCAAGCATTGCTCGCCCCACATTCTCTGCCTTGAAGGTATACTCCAGTTATTCGAAACAGGATAATTAATCCAGCTGCCCCGTCTGAGGCATAATTCCCTTCTAATTACAGTCGAAGGTCCTTTGCCACGCCGGAGATCTAAAGCCGGCGGCGGAAAAGCGACGAGCATATTAGGCATATTAGTGAGTGGTATGTTGCTCATATTCCTCTGGGCGTGTGAAGCAAACCGCAAGAAGTGGTGAGATTGGTTATGATTATGATGACATTAACATTATCAATATCATTATTATCATTGTTGTGTACATTTTAATTGTTTCTATCTTATTAACAATAGTATTATCATAACTGTTGTTA
>NC_061858.1:12328251-12333251 GCF_019202785.1 Penaeus chinensis
AGACCCTCTCAGGTTGATCTTGTACTACAGCTCGCCAGGATTTTTAGCTTACGGCCTCAGTCATTTTCTTACACTGACCTCCGTGCCCATTATAATCGCGTCAGACTTGCAATGAATAAGTGGATTTCTTCTATCCCAAACAACTCATTTTCAAACATCAAAGGAGCACTTCGTGACACTGCATCTCACAATGAATATATGCTTTACTTCACTTCAGCAGTATTTGCATCATCACTCACCCCACTGTGCCAGGCGAAAGTTTGGCGTGAAATAGGAAAGATAGATAACGTTGTTGAACTGCCGGACGTTTTTTCTAAGGCAGTTAAAGAAATTGCCGGCAATGACATGCATGTACCCAACGCTTTATCTGCGAAACCGACCTCTCCTCCCCAACCCTAACCCTCCACGGAACTCACTCGTGTGCCAACACCCCAACCCAATCCGCCCCTCCTGCCCTTACCTGCCCGTCTTAACCCTCGCTCCACTTACTACCCCTGCAGCTACTCCTACCTAACCTTATCAAAACACCCCAATCCCTCGACCTCTCTTTAGACCCCTGCTGTTACCAACTGGATCCCTGAAAAGTCTGTCTGCCACAAATGCTTACATCATGGCCATTTTTTCATCAATGCAAAGACTTTACAGAGGAGAGTGCTATAACACAGGGTTTAATAACAAAATCTAGACATGGAAACAGCCCCCCAAAAACACAAAATTAATTCCATTTTTTTAGGGGACCTTATTAGCAGACCCTTCCCCAGATATAGATATCATGCAAATCCCATGGGACTCCATACTTAATTAATAGCCTCTGCTACTGCTAGCCATTGCAATAACCCCCCTCTGCTTCCTGCACGCCTTAATGGTAACCCAGCAATATTCTTCTTAGAAAGTGGTTCATCTATCAGGCTACTGGCCGCTTCAACTTTGTCAAGGTTTGGTTTAAACCCGTAAAGGGTGCTTCTGGTTACAGTCTGAAGGTAAAAGGAGAAACCAGGCAGAACATTAAATTACGGGATTTCGTTTCTCCATCCATTTATTGTTACTGAGTCCCATACTGTCCCTGGTGATCTCCTCCTGGGCCATGAGTTTCTCTGGCGCACAGGTATTGTCCATGTTCCTAGGAAAAACAGAATTAAGTTTAATGGTAAGTTTCTCTCCCTAGTTAAGCCTTCCTCCATGTGGACTCATCGCAACATTTATGATGCACTCAGGCCCCCTCATAAGTACCACTACAAAGACTCAATTTCTAGCCATATAATGGGAAAAATATTCCCCTCACCAAACACCACACCAAACCCCCCGACCTCCCCAAGCATCGTCCCAGACCCAGGTGCCAGAGAAGCCCCCCTTCTGTGCCAAGTAAGCCTCCCACCTCTCAGGACTTGGACCAAGATACTCCTGCCACCCCTCCCCATAATGTCCTCTCTTGTCCCACCCCACCTACTGCTACAAATCTCGGACCTTTTTATGGACTAAGGGAGATGGTGCATTACACTTTCGTGTCAAGGAAATTACCACTATTCCTCCATTCTCCATCATGCCTGTCAATGTTGTAATACATGTAAACAAGGGTGCATGCCTGGACTTGCCAGAAGAATCTCGTGTTAAGGAAGTTGCCATCTTGCCAGCACTTTATTCCATATCTGGTGGGAGTCATTCCTCCACCTGATTAACCAAACCCCTACACCCATCCGATTTCACAATAACACCTGGGTAGTTGATTATGAACTAGTAAAGGTGAAATCATGGAACTACCACCGTCTGCCTTCACTGCAACCACTCAAACTCAGCCCACACAGGGTGAGTAACCTCCCTCCTCTCGTGAAACACTTAACTATCCCCTCTCCTGATTTTGAGAAGGGTTATGAGATCTTGTCTCGCCTCTTCCGGGAATATCCCTCCTTATTGCTTTCTGATTCTCGGCCCCTTGGCAAGACTGATTAACCTGGTTCCCAATGCTCAGTCTGTCTATATTCCCGGTTATCGCATCCCTCATAGCCGCCGCTCTGCTCTCGACAAGGCTACCGCTGACCTACTCGATCAAGGTGTAATAACCCCAAGTACCTCACCCTGGTCTGCTCCAATGCTACTTCTACCAAAGAAATATGGGAGAATGAGACCAGTTATCGACTATAGACGCCTAAACATTCCCTCGCTTCGACTGTTATTACAAGACATCGGGACTAACAACAAAGTCTTCTCGACTATCGACTTAGCCAAGGGATTTCGTCAGTTACCCATGCACCCTGATTCTCAAAAACTAACTGCTTTCTCCACCCCTTCTGGATACTGGGAATTTACACAGATGCCCATCGGCCTAAGGAATGCACCATTGAGTTTTGCACGATTAATGTCCCTTGTCATGAATGTTCTTGTTGGCAATGATGTAATCATTTAACTGGACGACCTATTAGTGGTGTCAAAGGATGTTGCCGAGCACGAAGTAAAGCTCCGGAAGATTTTTAGTAGACTAAGTGAAGCTGGATTTTTTTTTTTTTTTTTTTTTTTTTTTTTTTTGCCTCTTCCCTTGAATTTCTTGGTCATACTGTAACTTCAGCAGGAATCTCCCCTAATGATGATAAGGTAAAGAGCATAAGTAACTTCCCTATCCCTAAGGATCAACTTCAGATTAAGAGCTTCTTAGGTTTAGCAGGTTTTTACAGACCCTTCACACCCCATTTTGGTTCTATTGCAACCCCTCTTTCCCGGCTACTTAAAAAAAGACGCAAGGAGCAGCACTTTGCATTTCAATCCCTGAAATCTAAGCTAATTGAGTAGCCAGTATTGGCATTCCCGGATTTTCCCAAGCCCTTCATTCTAGCAACTGATGCCTATAATGTCAGCATTGGCTCTGCAGTTATGCAAGAATTCGAGGGAAAGCTAAAGCCCATTGCTTTTGCAAGTCGGGTCTTAAATATTGCCGAGAAGCATTATTCGACATCTGACAAGGAATTGCTAAGGATTATATGGTCACTCAAACATTTTCAAGAATTAATTCTAGTCTATGATATAAAAGTAAGAACGGACCATCAGCCACTGATCCATATCATGTCTTGCAAGGACCCCCATGGTAGACTGGCCAGGCATTTGGATACCTTGCTAGAGTTCAACCCCTCGATTGTGTATACCCCTAGTCCTTGCAATAAGGTTGCATACGCCATATCTTGAGCACCTGAGTACTCCCTGTTCACTGATAACTGCCCACCCCTCGATGCTTTGGATATTAATGACATAAAAGAAAAGCAGAGAAATGACAGCTTGTATAAGGACATCATCAAGAGTATAGAGGCTAACCCCAGTCCCCTTTTACCCCCAAGAGACAATCTTCCAGTTAAGGATTTTTACCTGGACGAGTCTGGCCTTCTCTTTAGATTGTCCGTGCCCAGGAAGAAAGGAAGGAAGACCAAGATTAATTAGACCCTGAGTGCCTTGTCCCCATATTTAAATATTCCCATGAGTCATTGGAGGTTTCCAAAGCCGTTCAGTGTGCTAGATCAAGATTGTATTTCCCCAGGTTATACCAGAGAGTTTTTCGACACGTTAAGAGTTGTCATGTCTGCCCATTATACAAGGGCTCAACCCATGAGCCTGCCCCTGCATTGTTGTATGATATCCCTGACTTCCCCTTCCAGAAGGTATCTTGCAATACCCTTTCAGGATTTATACCACCCCCAGGGGCAACAGGTACATTCTAGTTTTCATTGATAACTTCAGTAGATACTGTGAGCTTGTTCCTATACCGCACAAGTCGGCTCTCATCATTGCTAGAGCCTTCTATAACAATATCATAAGCAGATACCAGTCCCCCCAGCAGCTCAGCAGCAATAATGGAACAGAATTCTGTAATAACATCCCCTCACAGTTATGCAACTTAATGAATGTCAAGAAGGTTAATATCCTCCCATACCGACCTCAGGTCAATGGTATTACAGATAGACTGAACAAGACCATCCAAACTCAATGAGAACTGTGATTACTGATCACGATGATGATTGGTACCTCTATTTATCCATTGTACATATTAACTGCAATTATCATTCTTCACTCGGTGACATCCCTCACTTCCTGCTATTCAGTAAGGACAAAAGACTCCCTTACGAGCTCTTAGATGCGAAACCAGACCCCAACTATGATGACAACTATGCCAAGACACTACTAACAGACAACTAAAAGGTTTTACGTTAGCCAAAGAAAAGCTAACCTTATCCAGGGACAAGATAATTGCAAACCAACATAAGATAGCAAGGATTAAGACAATTAAAGTTGGTGCACTAGTCTTTAGGAGCATAAAGTCCACAAACTCTCCTATGCCCAAGTTAGCCCCTATCTTCGATGGGCCCTACAGGGTACTACAGTGTCGCAATAACAAGGCACTTTAAAGGAATTTAAAGGATGAGTCATAGACATGGCTCAACTTTGACCAACTGAAGCTTGATAATAATTACTTTGTAGAGCAGTTCTCTGATTGCAGTGCCTCACCCTGACTTCAGGTCCTCTATGCTTGCAGATGAGTCCCGTCCTCTTCCTGTCCCTTCTCGCTGTTAGTGGCGCCCATCTCCCCGCGAATCTATGGAGCGTCCCTGGCGCCATGAGAGAGGATCTTGGTGTAACCTACCCTGTCACTATTCATGAAGAGATAGCTGTAGTACTCACCCCTTTATTAGAGTTCTCTTTACTTGCCACATTTCACCATGCCAAGCTCAAAGAGCTAAGATCATACATATATCATGATAAGATTTTGAATGGTACACAGAGAGAACTTCTCACTCACATCCTGAATGCCACAATAGATGACTTAAGTAAATTCACTACCAGCAACCATCTACGCCCTCACTGTGGTCTTATAAACAGAATTGGATAAACTTCACACGCATTTTTGGTATCATCAACGAAGACACCCTTAACAGCCATCTTACTGATTATAAGTCATCCCTCCATGTCATTGGAAGATTTGACTCTTCAGTTCATGCATAAGATTACATTAGTAAAAACATTAA
>NC_061858.1:12399242-12404242 GCF_019202785.1 Penaeus chinensis
AATATCAATTGAGTCATTTGAAAGCCCTGAATCGTGTCATAATTGATCGGTAGTAATGTACCCATGTAAATAAAATAGACGAAAGGCAGGGAAAAAGGGAAAAAGTACATGGCAGTTTCTAATTATGATACGAGGTCATTATCTTTGCAAAATTGGAACTTAATTGTAGAGGAGACATGTTTCTTTCGATCAGGTAGACTCAGTCAGTTCATGAATCTCAAAGTAATGACATTTACAGGAGTTGTATTAGCAGCTTGTATCAATTAATGAAATATATCATACGGTGGGATATTGCATTTCACATTAAATGAACAATGAATATGGAATGAAGCGGCTGAACCTTTTTTCCTAATGTGGGGCGAATGAAATAAGGTAATTAATTATATGCGTAGCAAGCCAGCTGGGAGCAGTAATGCATATCACGGGTAAAGAAGAATAGTCTGATGATAAAAATATGGATTTCAGTGTCATTAGGGTTTGCATTTATGTAAATATATACAAGGGATTATACCACACCGAACAAAGGGTAATTAAGATGAAAATAATAGAATGAAGGAAATACATAAATATTTATTAGGAAGTGTAACTGGATTCATTCATAATGTATATGCATAAAAACACATAAACACATGTACATATGAATGTGTAAATACGCACCAATATGAGCAAAATTCAAGACTACACAGCCTGGCAAATGTCTCTATGCGTTGCCCCTGCATCTCGCAGTATTCGTCTTATTCAAAGCAAAACAAAGATGAGGGGGTAGGGAAGAGTAGGGTTCAATTTAGATAAATATTATGATTGACTAGATGAAACATTCCTCCTATCAGTACGCTGCTATGTCTTGGACCTTCCCAGAAACAATCATATTCGTGCAGGATAACTGCCCAATACACACGTCAAGGGCAGTTGGTTCGGTGACCAAAACCAGATGGAAGACCTTCCGCGGCTAAGGAAGGCATGTGCCTCAAACCCGATGAAAAATGTATGGGCGAATATCGTCAATGATTGGGAAACGGCAAATGAAAGAACCTCCCTATAGCTCATAGGCCATGTTAAAAGGGAATGGAGTGTTACGGAGGAAACCGAGACCGCACATCACGTCTGTCCCGGGGATTCGACAATTATTTGAATAACGACATATTGCCCTTATTATAAGTATGACTGCCCCCAGTAATGGTCTTTCTTTCTACAATTATTATCGTTTTTACTCTTTACAAATAAACCGACAATAAAAATATCTTCGAAATTAATAAGCATCATACCAATTAGTCGATTCACTGAAGCCCTTGGAAAAAAGTGTATATATATATATATATATATATATATATATATATATATATATATATATATATATACATATATATATATATATTATATATATACACATACATATAAATGTATATATATATTTTTTTTTTTGTGTGTGTGTCAACTGCATGCATCATTTAACGCGAGAAGAGGTCAAAAATGTGTATGAACTATTAAACCAATGATTCTAAATAAAATGTTTAATAACAATTCTTCGACATACACGCACATACACACAGTCATTCATGTATTCACTGTAGCCTTACTACTGTTCTGTCTTCAGTTCATGTTCTAAAATGATAACATAGCATATTTCCTGTTTACTGAATCAATGTTTGGTTGCGACGAAAAAAAAACAATTTTATTAATTAAAAAATATATCAAGATGATATTTGAAAACTGATTTTATGACAAAATTATGCCATTTTTATCTGCACCTACGCATATACTGTAAGTGTACACGGATGTGCATCGACAAACAGAAGGATATAAAAATAAATGATAAATAAAAGTAGAGCGATATATTTTTTTTTTTTTTTTTCAAGATACCAGGGTATTGGGAGTAAGTTCTAAGATTTGATATTCACCCTCTTTGAAACCACCCAGTTAGTAGTTGCTGAGCTGAAACAAGCAAACGTGTATTTTGTCACTATTCTATCCGAATGTCGATGCGCCTCCTCAAAGAAACGCCACGACTTAGGGAATAATAATAGCGAAAACTATGATCAGATTTTAGCACAAGATAAAGGGCAGTCAGATTAACCGAAACGAATTATACACAATGTTTTGTTAGTCATCATCAAGTATTTCCATAGACCTTACGCGCGGGTGCGCGCGCACACACGCACACACACACACACACACACACTGTAAAGGGTATTTAAAAACGCCTTAAACAGTGATAAACAGGAGTGATAGCGAACGCTAGCACGGATCACAGCACAGTGATTCGGACCGATCTACATGCGCGATACAAGTCTTTGGTAAGGCTTAGTGCTTGGTCTGCCCGGAGGGCGGGCGCGGCTGGAGCCAGCTTGACCCGAAGCGCAGTCGGCGGTGCTCTCTGTAAAGGACTCTCTGAAAAGGACTCTCTCTGACCTGGGTTATCCTGAGCCTTAAGTACTGGTGGGTGCGTGGGGCACGCCCTCCTTTGACCAGGGCGCCGGGTGTTTCCCTCGAGGCGCTTCCTGTCATTCCGGAGTAAGGTCAGGTCAACCAGCTGCCCGGGCCTGTCACACCGCTCTGCCACCTACCTCGCGCCTCGCCCTCAAGGCGTCTGATATTTGCCTCAAGGGTGACCCAACCTGGCTGGTTCTTGACTTGTCGTTCTTGCGTGTGCTGTCCCTGATGCATCTTCGTGGCTGCTCGTCCCTGTTGTCGTCTTCATCCTGGTCCCTGGTAAATCTGTTCGTCCTCGACATCCCCACATCCACGAAGGTCTCGCACAGGTCCTCCTTGACTTCGAATTCGTCCTTGTAGTCCTCGACCAGGCCTAACTCGGAGGCTTACTCGCCCAATGCACGTTCCTGCAGATCTCATCCAGGTCCTTCTTGCTCGTACCGACGTCCTCGTTGTCCTCGTCAGGATCACGGGCGTCCGGCCGGAAGCGTCCTCTTCGAGCTCCTGGAGGTTGAGTGGATCTGCGGCGTCCAGGCAAGTTCACAGCATTATGGGTCGACTGGCACCTGCTCTGGCGAGTTCCTGGTCCTTCACTGTATCGACGGGTGTAATTATCCTAGTCTTTCTCGGTTTCTGGCGATTTCCCGGTGACGATTTTTACAGCGCCCGAAGGTGACCGTTTCTGCAGCAGGGCCTCCTTCGGTACTATGACAGATATCGTGAACAAGATTATACACATAAGGGCCAAGATAGTAAGAGAAAAGAAAGACAACAGAGAAGAGGGGATGTTAAGTGCCACTAGCCGATTATTTATATAAGTTGCAGTTTTTATGGTTGAATTTTCGTTATTTTCGTCTTCTTTTTTTCATATTGTGTTTTATTTTCACGAAGTAAAGGAAAAAAATTTAGGAGAGAGAGACGGTAACAGCAGTCCGCATAGACCTAGCTTGAACTGCTAACCGTCTCTGATAGACAGGAGGGTAAATAAGGGAAATGACAAAGGCATCCGCAAGGAATTACTTGAACCAATTGCCGTAACGCAGAGAAGAAATGTATGTCACAAGTCACACATCACGACTTGACAAACTCGTGGAAGTGCGTGAGAGTGTGTGTGTGTGTGTGTGAGTGCGAGTGACAGTAATGAGAGTGAAAGTGACATCCCACAGACCGGACATGGGTGCCAAAAACGGAAATTAACGTTCATTTTACACAAATGCAATAAACAAGCTATAGAAGTAATTCAAAATTATTTCAAGTACTACATTGAATTTAACATTTAATGATATGCGACAGAATGACTCACTAATGAATGGTGACTTGAAACAATTCGCGAGCGAATCTTCTCGGGGAAATAAATTCTGCCGAGGTAACAACATGTCAAGCTGCACATACAGACTTCATTGACGGGGGGGGGGGTCTATACCCCAAGAATGCTGTACTTCATGAAGCGAAATGAGCAGGGAAAATATTAATAACCCACTCTATCTGCGAGTCTGTGTTGGGTGCTCATGAAATGCCCTACGGGTATTTATCATGAATCACAAATCGATGGGATTTACCCCAAACATGGCAGCGACGTCAAAGGGGTGAGCGGGTTGTGATTAATAAGCGAATCACGATTCTAGCTTAAGCCCTAGTCCTACATTATTTAACGGACGTAACAAAGGGTCACACCGGCTGAAAAAGATGCCCGAACGAACTATCGACGGAGCGCGTATCTTTAGGCATATACGCAACCCCAAGTAATCAGTCATTCTGACACTATGATAAGGGGAAGATCCCTGGCGCTATATAAAAATGTAAGTAGTTCGCGTTACAAGCTCCGCTCTAGCACCGACAGAACGTGTCACCAATGAACATGCAACGGATGCTACGCGTTATCCTATAATGTAACAATCTCGAAAACAATATACAGGAAATGCCAGCCGTTTCTCACATTCATTTCACGTGTCAATCACTCAGAGTGAAAGTGGGGTCAGGTCACACAGCTGTCCCAAGCAGATGTGACTGAAATGCTTCACTCGGAGGTCAGGTCAAGATGGGAAATGGGTAGTGAGAAAGAATAATGATATGATGTTCATGAAAACAGTAAAATCATGAACGCACTAAATTCGTTGCAATTGAAACAATATACTCTCTAATCACGAGAAAAAATAAACAAATACGTAATAAATGAGCGATATTCCTGTTGTTTGAACCCATACCGTTGATCACACAGTAATGTGATCTGAGGTCAGCAGTGGAGAGCGTACCATTTGCTGTCAATTAGCACTTTAACCTAACAAAACCAGCGCGAGCGTAACTGCACATACAGCTTAACTCATTTAGGGGGAAGATAAAAGAAAGGAAAAATGCCCCAAATATGTACTCACAACAGGTTCTGAAGACTTTTGCGTGTATGGGAGCGACTGGTCCGAGCGATAACCAGATTTCGGAGACTGTAAGTCCAATGTTGCGTGCCTAAAGGACACAACTACCACCCTGCCACCAGAATGTAAAGGGTATTTAAAAATGCCCTAAACAGTGATAAACAGGAGTGATAGCCAACGCTAGCACGGATCACAGCACAG